>NC_069504.1:430599211-430782169 GCF_027579735.1 Bombina bombina | reverse complement strand
CATTTTTCCTGGCATTCTTTTAGAATACAGAGAATTTTACAGTTCCTTCAGGATGGTTTAGATAAGGGTTTGTCCGCAAGTTCTTTGAAAGGACAAATCTCTGCTCTTTCTGTTCTTTTTCACAGAAAGATTGCTATTCTTCCTGATATTCATTGTTTTGTACAAGCTTTGGTTCGTATAAAACCTCTCATTAAGTCAATTTCTCCTCCTTGGAGTTTGAATTTGGTTCTGGGAGCTCTTCAAGCTCCTCCGTTTGAACCTATGCATTCATTGGACATTAAATTACTTTCTTGGAAAGTTTTGTTCCTTTTGGCCATCTCTTCTGCCAGAAGAGTTTCTGAATTATCTGCTCTTTCTTGTGAGTCTCCTTTTCTGATTTTTCAGTCTGAAGAGAATCAGGATATGCCATCCAATTCTCCCCAAGTGTTACAACCTTTTATGCCCACACAAGCGACGCCTAGTACTTCTAGTGCGTCTAATTCCTTTACTCTGCAGGAGATGGCTGCAGTTTTGTCAACTACCCTTACAGAGGTATTGTCTAAATTACCATTGTTGCAGGGTAAACGCAGTAGGTCAAGTATTAATGTAAATACTGAATCCTCTGATGCTTTATTAGCTATTTCGGATGTTCCCTCACAGTGCTCTGAGTTGGGGATCAGGGAATTACTGTCTGAGGGTGAAATTTCTGATTCAGGGAATGTTTTGCCTCAGACAGATTCGGATGCTATGTCATTTAAATTTAAGCTTGAACACCTCCGCCTGTTGCTTAGGGAGGTTTTAGCGACTCTGGATGATTGTGATCCTATTGTGATTCTTCCAGAGAAATTGTGTAAAATGGATAAATATTTGGAAGTTCCTACTTACACTGATGTTTTTCCGGTTCCTAAGAGAATTTCGGAAATTATTAGTAAGGAATGGGATAGACCAGGTATACCGTTTTCTCCCTCTCCTAATTTTAAGAAAATGTTTCCTATATCAGATACTATTCGGGACTCATGGCAAACGGTCCCTAAGGTAGAGGGAGCTATATCTTCCCTAGCGTACTACTATACCCATTGAGGATAGTTGCGCTTTCAAGGATCCTATGGATAAGAAATTAGAGGGTCTGCTATAGAAATTATTTGTTAATCAGGGATTTCTTTTACAATCTACGGCTTGCATTGTTCCAGTAACTATTGCAGCAGCTTTTTGGTTTGAGGCTCTAGAAGAGTCTCTTAAGGTTGAGACTCCATTAGATGACATTCTAGATAGAATTAAGGCTCTTAAGCTAGCTAATTCATTATTTATTACTGATGCCGCTTTTCAAATTGCTAAATTAGTGGCAAAAAATGCAGGATTTGCTATTTTAGA
This sequence comes from Bombina bombina, assembly GCF_027579735.1. Lineage (NCBI taxonomy): Eukaryota > Metazoa > Chordata > Amphibia > Anura > Bombinatoridae > Bombina > Bombina bombina. Next base: position 430,780,819 of record NC_069504.1, on the reverse strand, counting down.
ATGTAGAGCATTGTGGCTCAAATCTTGGTCTGCTGATGTGTCATCAAAACATAAGCTTTTAGCTATTCCCTTTAAAGGTAAGACCCTTTTTGGGCCAGAATTGAAGGAGATAATTTCTGATATTACAGGAGGTAAGGGCCATGCCCTACCTCAGGATAGGTCGGTTAAAATGAGATGTAAACAGAATAATTTTCGTTCCTTTCGTGACTTTAAAGGAGGACCCCCCGCTTCTTCTTCTTCCACAAAGCAGCATGAAGGGATGGCCCCCGATCCGGGACCGGATCTAGTAGGGGGCAGACTTTCTTTCTTTGCTCAGGCTTGGGCAAGAGATTTTCAGGATTCCTGGGCACTAGAAATAGTGACCCACGGTTATCAATTGGAATTCAAGGATTTTCTCCCAAGAGGGAGATTTCATCTTTCAAAATTATCTGCAAACCAGATAAAGAGAGAGGTGTTCTTATGCTGTGTAAAAGACCTTTTTACTATGGGAGTAATCTGTCCTGTTCCAAAATTGGAACAGGGACAGGGGTTTTACTCAAACCTATTTGTGGTCCCCAATAAAGAGGGAAGTGTCTAAACAAATTTCTAAGAGTTCCATCATTCAAGATGGAGACAATTCGAACGATTTTGCCAATGATCCAGGAGGGTCAATATATGACTACCATGGATTTGAAGGATGCTTACCTTCATATTCCAATCCACAAAGATCATCATCGGTTTCTAAGGTTTGCCTTCTTGGACAAACATTATCAGTTCATGGCTCTTCCTTTCGGGTTGGCCACAGCACTCAGAATCTTCACAAAGGTTCTAGGGTCTCTTTTGGCGTTTCTCAGACTGCAAGGGATAGGGGTGGCGCCTTATCTGGACGATATTCTGATTCAGGCGTCAACATATCATCTGACAAAATCTCACACGGACACAGTGTTGTCTTTTCTGAGAACTCACGGCTGGAAGGTGAACATAGAGAAGAGTTCACTTGTTCCACAGACAAGGGTTCCTTTCTTGGGAACTCTGATAGACTCGGTAGCCATGAAAGTATTTCTGACGGAGGTCAGAAAATCAAAGATTTTGAATACTTGCCGAGCACTTCTGTCCATTCCTTGGCCATCAGTGGCTCAGTGTATGGAGGTAATTGGATTAATGGTAGCTGCAATGGACATTGTTCCGTTTGCTCGCTTTCATCTCTGACCACTGCAACTGTGCATGCTCGGTCAGTAGAATGGGGATTATGCGGATTTATCTCCAAAGATAATTCTGGATCAAGAGACCAGAAACTCTCTTCTTTGGTGGTTGTCGCCAGATCATCTGTCCCAGGGGACTTGTTTCCGCAGACCCTCGTGGGTGATAGTGACAACAGATGCCAGTCTTCTGGGCTGGGGTGCAGTTTGGAACTCCCTGAAGGCTCAGGGTGTTTGGACTCAGGTGGAGTCTCTACTTCCAATCAATATTCTGGATCTGAGAGCAATATTCAATGCGCTTCAGGCGTGGCCTCAGTTGGCTTCAGCCAAATTCATCAGATTCCAGTCAGACAACATAACGACTGTGGCATATGTCAATCATCAGGGGGGAACAAGGAGTTCCTTAGCAATGATAGAAGTTCCCAAGATAATCAGTTGGGCAGAGGCCCACTCTTGCCATCTGTCAGCTATCTACATCCCAGGGGTAGAGAACTGGGAAGCAGATTTTTTAAGTCGACAGACTTTTCATTCGGGGGAGTGGGAACTTCACCCGGAGGTATTTGCCTCATTGATTCTCAGATGGGGCAGACCGGAATTGGATTTGATGGCATCTCGTCAGAATGCCAAGGTTCCAAGATACGGATCCCGGTCAAGGGATCCTCAGGCCGAACTGATAGATGCCTTGGCAGTACCTTGGTTGTTCAGCCTAGCTTATGTGTTTCCGCCTTTCCTCTCCTCCCATGCGTGATTGCTCGAATCAAACAGGAGAGAGCTTCAGTGATCCTGATAGCGCCTGCATGGCCACGCAGGACTTGGTATGCGGATCTCTGCCACCGTGGAAACTTCCGTTAAGACAGGACCTTCTCATTCAAGGTAATTTCCAACATCCAAATATAATTTCTCTGCAACTGACTGCGTGGAGATTGAATGCTTGATTTTATCGAAGCGAGGATTCTCTGATTCAGTTATCAATACTTTGATACAGGCTAGAAAGCCTGTCACTAGAAAAATCTATCATAAGATATGGCATAAATATCTTTATTGGTGTGAATCCAAGGGTTACTCATGGAGTAAAGTTAGGATTCCTAGGATTTTGTCTTTTCTCCAAGAAGGATTGGAGAAAGGGTTATCAGCAAGTTCCTTAAAGGGACAAATTTCAGCTTTGTCAATTCTGTTTCATGAACATTTGGCAAATGTATCAGATGTTCAGTCTTTTTGTCAGGCTCTATCTAGAATTAAGCCTGTATTTTGACCTATTACTCCTCCCTGGAGTTTGAATTTAGTTCTTCGAGTTCTGCAAGGGGGGTTCCGTTTGAACCTATGCATTCCATAGATATTAAACTATTATCCTGGAAAGTTCTGTTTTTGGTTGCTATTTCTTCTGCTCGAAGAGTTTCTGAGCTTTCAGCATTACAGTGTGATTCGCCTTATCTCATATTTCATTCTGATAAGGTGGTTTTACGTAACAAACCTGGGTTCCTTCCTAAGGTTGTTTCGAATAAGAATATTAATCAGGAAATTGTTGTTCCTTCCTTGTGTCCTAATCCTTCTTCTAAGAAGGAGCGTCTGTTACATAACTTGGATGTGGTCTGTGCCTTAAAGTTTTACTTACAGGCAACTAAGGATTTCCGTCAATCATCTTCATTATTCATTGTTTATTCTGGAAAGCGTAGGGGTCAGAAAGCTACGGCTACCTCTCTTTCTTTTTGGCTAAGAAGTATCATCCGCCTGGCATATGAGACTGCTGGACAGCAGCCTCCTGAAAGAATTACGGCTCATTCTACTAGGGCTGTGGCTTCCACATGGGCTTTTAAAAACGATCTGTTGAACAGATTTGTAAGGTTGCGACTTGGTCGTCCCTTCACACTTTTTACAAATTTTACAAATGTGATACTTTTGCTTCTTCTGAGGCTATCTTTGGGAGAAAGGTTCTTCAAGCAGTGGTGCCTTCCATTTAGGTTCCTGTCTTGTCCCTCCCTTTCATCCGTGTCCTATTGCTTTGGTATTGGTTTCCCACAAGTAAGGATGAAATCCGTGGACTCGTCATATCTTTGTTAAAGAAAACTAAATTTATGCTTACCTGATAAATTACTTTCTTTCTTTCATGTAATTAGCAAGAGTCCATGAGCTAGTGACGTATGGGATATACATTCCTACCAGGAGGGGCAAAGTTTCCCAAACCTCAAAATGCCTATAAATACACCCCTCACCACACCCACAATTCAGTTTTACAAACTTTGCCTCCGATGGAGGTGGTGAAGTAAGTTTGTGCTAGATTCTACGTTGATATGCGCTCCGCAGCAAGTTGGGGCCCGGTTTTCCTCTCAGCGTGCAGTGAATGTCAGAGGGATGTGAGGAGTATTGCCTATTTGAATGCAGTGATCTCCTTCTAAGGGGTCTATTTCATAGGTTCTCTGTTATCGGTCGTAGAGATTCATCTCTTACCTCCCTTTTCAGATCGACGATATACTCTTATATATACCATTACCTCTACTGATTCTCGTTTCAGTACTGGTTTGGCTATCTACTATATGTAGATGAGTGTCCTGGGGTAAGTAAGTCTTATTTTTTGTGACACTCCTAGCTATGGTTGGGCACTTTGTTTATAAAGTTCTAAATATATGTATTCAAACATTTATTTGCCTTGACTCAGAATGTTCAACTTTCCTTATTTTTCAGACAGTCAGTTTCATATTTGGGATAATGCATTTTAATTTAACATTTTTTCTTACCTTAAAATTTGACCTTTTTCCCTGTGGGCTGTTAGGCTCGCGGGGGCTGAAAATGCTTCATTTTATTGCGTCATTCTTGGCGCTGACTTTTTTGGCGCAAAAATTCTATTTCCGTTTCCGGCGTCATACGTGTCGCCGGAAGTTGCGTCATTTTTTGACGTTATTTTGCGCCAAAAATGTCGGCGTTCCGGATGTGGCGTCATTTTTGGCGCCAAAAAGCAAGGTGACAAGGGCGTCACTCTTGTCTCCACATTATTTAAGTTTCATTTCTCCAACATAGGTGTGTCCGGTCCACGGCGTCATCCTTACTTGTGGGATATTCTCTTCCCCAACAGGAAATGGCAAAGAGCCCAGCAAAGCTGGTCACATGATCCCTCCTAGGCTCCGCCTACCCCAGTCATTCTCTTTGCCGTTGTACAGGCAACATCTCCACGGAGATGGCTTAGAGGTTTTGCAAGCCGTGGTGCCTTCCATTTAGGTGACCTGATTTGCTCCCTCCCTTCATCCGTGTCCTAAAGCTTTGGTATTGGTTCCCACAAGTAAGGATGACGCCGTGGACCGGACACACCTATGTTGGAGAAAACAGAATTTATGTTTACCTGATAAATTTCTTTCTCCAACGGTGTGTCCGGTCCACGGCCCGCCCTGGTTTTTTTAATCAGGTCTGATATTTTATTTTCTTTGACTACAGTCACCACGGTACCATATGGTTTCTCCTATGCAAATATTCCTCCTTAACGTCGGTCGAATGACTGGGGTAGGCGGAGCCTAGGAGGGATCATGTGACCAGCTTTGCTGGGCTCTTTGCCATTTCCTGTTGGGGAAGAGAATATCCCACAAGTAAGGATGACGCCGTGGACCGGACACACCGTTGGAGAAAGAAATTTATCAGGTAAACATAAATTCTGTTTTTTTATTGCTTCTGGTTGCTAGAAGCTTGTTCTTTGGCATTTTTTCCCATTCCTGAAACTGTCATTTAAGGAATTTAATCAATTTTGCTTTATATATATGTTGTTTTTTCTCTTACATATTGCAAGATGTCTCACGTTGCATCTGAGTCAGAAGATACTACAGGAAAATCGCTGTCAAGTGCTGAATCTACCAAAGCTAAGTGTATCTGCTGTAAACTTTTGGTAGCTATTCCTCCAGCTGTTGTTTGTATTGATTGTCATGACAAACTTGTTAAAGCAGATAATATTTCCTTTAGTAAAGTACCATTGCCTGTTGCAGTTCCTTCAACATCTAAGGTGCAGAATGTTCCTGATAATATAAGAGATTTTGTTTCTGAATCCATAAAGAAGGCTATGTCTGTTATTTCTCCTTCTAGTAAACATAAAAAATCTTTTAAAACTTCTCTCCCTACAGATGAATTTTTAACTGAACATCATCATTCTGATTCTGATGATTCCTCTGGTTCAGAGGATTCTGTCTCAGAGGTTGATGCTGATAAATCTTCATATTTATTTAAAATGGAATTTATTCGTTCTTTACTTAAAGAAGTCCTAATTGCTTTAGAAATAGAGGATTCTGGTCCTCTTGATACTAAATCTAAACGTTTAAATAAGGTTTTTAAAACTCCTGTAGTTATTCCAGAAGTTTTTCCTGTCCCTGATGCTATTTCTGCAGTAATTTCCAAAGAATGGGATAATTTGGGTAATTCATTTACTCCTTCTAAACGTTTTAAGCAATTATATCCTGTGCCGCCTGACAGATTAGAATTTTGGGACAAGATCCCTAAAGTTGATGGGGCTATTTCTACCCTTGCTAAACGTACTACTATTCCTACGTCAGATGGTACTTCGTTTAAGGATCCTCTAGATAGGAAAATGGAGTCCTTTCTAAGAAAAGCTTATCTGTGTTCAGGTAATCTTCTTAGACCTGCTATATCTTTGGCTGATGTTGCTGCAGCTTCAACTTTTTGGTTGGAAACTTTAGCGCAACAAGTAACACATCGTGATTCTCATGATATTATTATTCTTCTTCAACATGCTAATAATTTTATCTGTGATGCCATTTTTGATATTATCAGAGTTGATGTCAGGTTTATGTCTCTAGCTATTTTAGCTAGAAGAGCTTTATGGCTTAAAACTTGGAATGCTGATATGGCTTCTAAATCAACTTTACTTTCCATTTCTTTCCAGGGTAACAAATTATTTGGTTCTCAGTTGGATTCCATTATTTCAACTGTTACTGGTGGGAAAGGAACTTTTTTACCACAGGATAAAAAATCTAAAGGTAAAAACAGGGCTAATAATCGTTTTTGTTCCTTTCGTTTCAACAAAGAACAAAAGCCTGATCCTTCATCCTCAGGAGCAGTTTCAGTTTGGAGACCATCTCCAGCCTGGAATAAATCCAAGCCAGCTAGAAAGGCAAAGCCTGCTTCTAAGTCCACATGAAGGTGCGGCCCTCATTCCAGCTCAGCTGGTAGGGGCAGGTTACGTTTTTTCAAGGAAATTTGGGTCAATTCTGTTCACAATCTTTGGATTCAGAGCATTGTTTCAGAAGGGTACAGAATTTGTTTCAAGTTGAGACCTCCTGCAAAGAGATTTTTTCTTTCCCGTGTCCCAGTAAATCCAGTAAAAGCTCAAGCATTTCTGAAATGTGTTTCAGATCTAGAGTTGACTGGAGTAATTATGCCAGTTCCAGTTTCGGAACAGGGGATGGGGTTTTATTCAAATCTCTTCATTGTACCAAAGAAGGAGAATTCCTTCAGACCAGTTCTGGATCTAAAAATATTGAATCGTTATGTAAGGATACCAACGTTCAAGATGGTAACTGTAAGGACTATCTTACCTTTTGTTCAGCAAGGGAATTATATGTCCACAATAGATTTACAGGATGCATATCTGCATATTCCGATTCATCCAGATCACTATCAGTTTCTGAGATTCTCTTTCCTAGACAAGCATTACCAGTTTGTGGCTCTGCCGTTTGGCCTAGCTACAGCTCCAAGAATTTTTACAAAGGTTCTCGGTGCCCTGCTGTCTGTAATCAGAGAACAGGGTATTGTGGTATTTCCTTATTTGGACGATATCTTGGTACTTGCTCAGTCTTTACATTTAGCAGAATCTCATACGAATCGACTTGTGTTGTTTCTTCAAGATCATGGTTGGAGGATCAATTTACCAAAAAGTTCTTTGATTCCTCAGAAAAAGGTAACCTTTCTGGGTTTCCAGATGGATTCAGTGTCCATGACTCTGTCTTTAACAGACAAGAGACGTTTAAAATTGATTACAGCTTGTCGAAACCTTCAGTCACAATCATTCCCTTCGGTAGCCTTATGCATGGAAATTCTAGGTCTTATGACTGCTGCATCGGACGCGATCCCCTTTGCTCGTTTTCACATGCGACCTCTTCAGCTCTGCATGCTGAAGCAATGGTGCAAGGATTACACGAAGATATCTCAATTAATATCTTTAAGACCGATTGTTCGACACTCTCTAACATGGTGGACAGATCACCATCGTTTAATTCAGGGGGCTTCTTTTGTGCTTCCGACCTGGACTGTAATTTCAACAGATGCAAGTCTCACAGGTTGGGGAGCTGTGTGGGGATCTCTGACGGCACAAGGAGTTTGGGAATCTCAGGAGGTGAGATTACCGATCAATATTTTGGAACTCCGTGCAATTTTCAGAGCTCTTCAGTTTTGGCCTCTGCTGAAGAGAGAATCGTTCATTTGTTTTCAGACAGACAATGTCACAACTGTGGCATACATCAATCATCAAGGAGGGACTCACAGTCCTCTGGCTATGAAAGAAGTATCTCGAATTTTGGTTTGGGCGGAATCCAGCTCCTGTCTAATCTCTGCGGTTCATATTCCAGGTGTAGACAATTGGGAAGCGGATTATCTCAGTCGCCAAACGTTGCATCCGGGAGAATGGTCTCTTCACCCAGAGGTATTTCTTCAGATTGTTCAAATGTGGGAACTTCCAGAAATAGATCTGATGGCGTCCCTTCTAAACAAGAAACTTCCCAGGTATCTGTCCAGATCCCGGGATCCTCAGGCGGAGGCAGTGGATGCATTATCACTTCCCTGGAAGTATCATCCTGCCTATATCTTTCCGCCTCTAGTTCTTCTTCCAAGAGTAATCTCCAAGATTCTGAAGGAATGCTCGTTTGTTCTGCTGGTAGCTCCGGCATGGCCTCACAGGTTTTGGTATGCGGATCTTGTCCGGATGGCCTCTTGCCAACCGTGGACTCTTCCGTTAAGACCAGACCTTCTGTCACAAGGTCCTTTTTTCCATCAGGATCTGAAATCCTTAAATTTAAAGGTATGGAGATTGAACGCTTGATTCTTGGTCAAAGAGGTTTCTCTGACTCTGTGATTAATACTATGTTACAGGCTCGTAAATCTGTATCTCGAGAGATATATTATAGAGTCTGGAAGACTTATATTTCTTGGTGTCTTTCTCATCATTTTTCCTGGCATTCTTTTAGAATACAGAGAATTTTACAGTTCCTTCAGGATGGTTTAGATAAGGGTTTGTCCGCAAGTTCTTTGAAAGGACAAATCTCTGCTCTTTCTGTTCTTTTTCACAGAAAGATTGCTATTCTTCCTGATATTCATTGTTTTGTACAAGCTTTGGTTCGTATAAAACCTGTCATTAAGTCAATTTCTCCTCCTTGGAGTTTGAATTTGGTTCTGGGAGCTCTTCAAGCTCCTCCGTTTGAACCTATGCATTCATTGGACATTAAATTACTTTCTTGGAAAGTTTTGTTCCTTTTGGCCATCTCTTCTGCCAGAAGAGTTTCTGAATTATCTGCTCTTTCTTGTGAGTCTCCTTTTCTGATTTTTCATCAGGATAAGGCGGTGTTGCGAACTTCTTTTGAATTTTTACCTAAAGTTGTGAATTCCAACAACATTAGTAGAGAAATTGTGGTTCCTTCATTATGTCCTAATCCTAAGAATTCTAAGGAGAAATCGTTGCATTCTTTAGATGTTGTTAGAGCTTTGAAATATTATGTTGAAGCTACGAAATCTTTTCGTAAGACTTCTAGTCTATTTGTTATCTTTTCCGGTTCTAGAAAAGGCCAGAAAGCTTCTGCCATTTCTTTGGCATCTTGGTTGAAATCTTTAATTCATCTTGCCTATGTTGAGTCGGGTAAAACTCCGCCTCAGAGAATTACAGCTCATTCTACTAGGTCAGTTTCTACTTCCTGGGTGTTTAGGAATGAAGCTTCGGTTAACCAGATCTGCAAAGCAGCTACTTGGTCCTCTTTGCATACTTTTACTAAATTCTACCATTTTGATGTATTTTCTTCTTCTGAAGCAGTCTTTGGTAGAAAAGTACTTCAGGCAGCGGTTTCAGTTTGAATCTTCTGCTTATGTTTTTCGTTAAACTTTATTTTGGGTGTGGATTTTTCAGCAGGAATTGGCTGTCTTTATTTTATCCCTCCCTCTCTAGTGACTCTTGTGTGGAAAGATCCACTTCTTGGGTAGTCATTATCCCATACGTCACTAGCTCATGGACTCTTGCTAATTACATGAAAGAAAACATAATTTATGTAAGAACTTACCTGATAAATTCATTTCTTTCATATTAGCAAGAGTCCATGAGGCCCGCCCTTTTTTTGTGGTGGTTATGATTTTGTATAAAGCACAATTATTCCAATTCCTTATTTTATATGCTTTCGCACTTTTTTTCTTATCACCCCACTTCTTGGCTATTCGTTAAACTGAATTATGGGTGTGGTGAGGGGTGTATTTATAGGCATTTTGAGGTTTGGGAAACTTTGCCCCTCCTGGTAGGAATGTATATCCCATACGTCACTAGCTCATGGACTCTTGCTAATATGAAAGAAATGAATTTATCAGGTAAGTTCTTACATAAATTATGTTTTTACGATATGACGAGTCCACGGCCCACCCTGTTCTTTTTAAGACAGTTTTTCTTTATATTTTTTGTAAACTTCAGTCACCTCTGCACCTTTTAGCCTTTCCTTTTTCTCTTCCTATACCTTCGGCCGAATGACTGAGGGTGGAGGGGAAGGGGAGGGGCTATATATACAGTCCTGCTGTGGTGCTCTTTGCCACTTCCTGTTAGCAGGAGGTTAATATCCCACAAGTAAGGATGAAATCCGTGGACTCGTCATATCGTAAAAGAAAGTAATTTTTCAGGTAAGCATAAATTTAGTTTTTTTTGTTCAGAACTTCGGACAGCACTTTTTTATTGGTGGATTAATTTATCCACCAATCAGCAAGGACAACCCAGGTTGTTCACCAAAAATGGGCCGGCATCTAAACTTACATTCTTGCATTTCAAATAAAGATACCAAGAGAATGAAGAAAATTTGATAATAGGAGTAAATTAGAAAGAAAAAATTTGGGTTCAGTGTCCCTTTAAATATTCATCTGTACTTATTTTGGTACACCAGTATAGATATATATTCTTTTTCCTAATTTGGGATTCATCTGTTAATAATGTGCAATATTCCTCTTTTAAAATGTATATGTGGGTTTTATTTCTTCTATAAGATACGATGAGTCCACGGATTCATCCTTTACTTGTGGGATATTATCCTCCTGCTAACAGGAAGTGGCAAAGAGCACCACAGCAGAGCTGTCCATATAGCTCCTCCCTTGACTCCACCCCCTAGTCATTCTCTTTGCCTACTCTAAGTACTAGGAAGGGTAAAGTGAAAGAGGTGATAAAATGTTAGTTTTTATTTTCTTCAAGCAAGAGTTGGTACCGGTGTGTACTATTTTCTCTCAGGCAGCAGATGGATGAAGACTTCTGCCTGGAGGCTGATGATCTTAGCAGTTGTTACTAAGATCCAGTGCAGTTCCCACAGAATGGCTGAGGAGTACTTAAGAAACTTCAGTGTGAGGAACGTTTTTCATGCTACAAGCAGTGAGGTATGTTCAGTCATTTTTTTTCTTGAGAGACTGTGTTATTTCAGAATTGGCTGACAGTATCCCCATGAGGGAGAAGGTAAGCAGTAATCCTAAAGTATAAATCCTAAAGTATAAAGAGGTTGCATATATGGGCTATATAAAAATGGTTGACACTGATGTTTGAATGTTTGTGGGCAAATGTTTACATGTCTGGGAGTGTAGATAACGTTTTTCAAAGGAGAGACGTTTTTATGCTTTATTAAGAAGGATAAGGGTTAAGTATACACATGGCTTAATTTCTGGGTTTATGAACCCACATGTCTAGGTTTTAGACCGCTCTGGTGCGGTTAATTTAGGCTGTGAGACATCGAGTGAGATGGGCGGGGCCTATTTTCGCCCCTCAGTTGCGCAGTTGTTTTTCTCAAGCAAGCCGCAAGCTCCAAATCCGGTGGGCCTTTGTGAGCTGTATTGGGCAAAATCGAAGGTTTAACCCGGTTTTACAGACCCCTGAGGTGCAGGGGGTGCTTTTTATTGAAATAAACGTTTTATAATTTTCCGTTTTTTCTGGTAAGGGTTAAGTATTCCTTTCCTTGTAGGGCAAACTTAGCTGCAGAATTGGGATGCTTCTATCAGAAAATTGGGACAATTTTATTGTTTTCAAGCAGTTTTTGAAAAATTGTATGCTTTTTTTCTCTTAAAGGCGCAGTACCGTTTTTTAAGATTGTTATTTTTTCACTAAATAAAGTGTTTTCAAGCCTGTTTGTTGTCATTACTAGCCTGTTTAACATGTCTGACATTGAGGAAAGCCAATGTTCCATGTGTTTAGAAGCCATTGTGGAACCCCCACTTAAAATGTGTCCCTCATGTACTGAAAGGGCCTTACATTGCAAAGAACATATTTTAGCTGATAAAAGTATGTCTCAGGATGATTCTCAGTCAGAAGAGAATCAGGTTTTGCCATCTACTTCTCCCCAAGTGTCACAACCTTTAATGCCCGCACAAGCGACGCCAAGTACTTCTAGTGCATCTAATTCTTTCACCCTGCAAGATATGGCCGCAGTTATGTCTACTACACTCACAGAGGTTTTATCTAAACTGCCTGGTTTGCAGGGGAAGTGCAGTATGTCCGGTATGAGAGTAAATGCTGAGCCCTCTGACGATTTATTAGCCATCTCCGATGTACCCTCACAATGTTCTGAATTGGGGGTAGGGGAATTGCTGTCTGAGGGAGAGCTTTCTGATTCAGGAAAGATGTTCCCGCAAACAGACTCAGATATGACGGCTTTTAAGTTTAAGCTTGAACACCTCCGCTTGTTACTCAGGGAGGTTTTATCGACTCTGGATGACTGTGACCCTATTGTAATTCCACCAGAGAAATTGTGTAAAATGGATAGATATCTAGAGGTTCCTACTTACACTAATGTTTTTCCGGACCCTAAGAGGATTTCAGACATTGTTACTAAGGAATGGGATAAACCAGGCATTCAGTTCTCTCCCCCTCCTACTTTTAAGAAAATGTTTCCCATATCTGACACCATTCGGGATTCGTGGCAGACGGTCCCTAAGGTGGAGGGAGCTATTTCTACCCTAGCTAAGCTTACAACTATACCTATTGAGGACAGTTGTGCTTTCAAAGATCCTATGGATAAAAAATTAGAGGGTCTTCTAAAGAAAATATTTATTCATCAGGGTTTGCTTCTGCAACCTATAGGGTGCATTGTTCCTGTAATTACTGCAGCTGCTTTTTGGTTCGAGGCTCTTGAGGAGGCTCTTAAGGTTGAGACCCCATTGGATGAAATTTTAGATAGAATTAAGGCTCTCAAGCTAGCTAATTCTTTTATTACAGATGCCGCTTTTCAACTGGCTAAATTAGCGGCAAAGAATTCAGGTTTTGCCATTTTAGCGCGTAGAGCTTTATGGCTTAAAGGGCCACTAAACCCAAAATCTTTCTTTCATGATTCAGATAGAGAATACAAATTTAAACAACGTTACAATTTACTTCTATTATTTATTTTGCTTAATTTTTTAGATATCCTTAGTTGAAGAAAAAGCAATGTACATGGTGAGCCAATCACACGAGGCTTCTATGTGCAGCAACCAATCAGCAGCTACTGAGCATATCTAGATATGCCTTTTAGCAAAGAATATAAAGAGAATAAAACAAATTAGATAATATAAGTAAATTAGAAAGATGTTTAGAATTGCATTCTCTTTCTAAATCATGAAAGAAAAAATGTGGGTTTCATGGCCCTTTAAGTCCTGGTCTGCTGATGTGTCATCAAAATCTAAGCTATTAGCTATTCCTTTCAAGGGTAAGACCCTATTCGGGCCTGAACTGAAGGAGATCATTTCCGACATCACTGGAGTAAAAGGCCATGCCCTTCCTCAGGATAAGACAAATAGAATGAGGGCCAAACAGAATAATTTTCGTTCCTTTCGAAACTTCAAAGGTGGCCCCGCTACCTCCTCCACTGCCACAAAGCAGGAGGGGGATTTTGCTCAATCCAAGTCTGTCTGGAGACCTAACCAGACCTGGAATAAAGGTAAACAGGCCAAGAAGCCTGCTGCTGCTACCAAGACAGCATGAAGGAGCAGCCCCCAATCTGGAACCGGATCTAGTGGGGGGCAGACTTTCTCTCTTCGCTCAGGCTTGGGCAAGAGACGTTCAGGATTCCTGGGCATTTGAAATTGTGACCCAGGGGTATCTTCTAGAATTCAAAGATTCTCCTCCAAGGGGGAGATTTCATCTTTCACGGTTGTCTGTAAACCAGACAAAAAGAGAGGCATTCTTACGCTGTGTAGAAGACCTATATACTATGGGGGTAATCTGCCCAGTTCCAAAAGCAAAACAGGGGCAGGAGTTTTACTCCAATCTGTTCGTGGTTCCCAAAAAAGAGGGAACCTTCAGACCGATTTTAGATCTCAAGATCTTAAACAAATTTCCCATCCCATTTCAAGATGGAGACCATTCGGACAATTTTACCAATGATCCAGTAGGGTCAATATATGACCACCGTGGATTTGAAGGATGCGTATCTTCACATTCCTAGCCACAAAGATCATCACCAGTTCCTCAGGTTCTCTTTCCTGGACAAGCATTACCAGTTTGTGGCTCTTCCTTTCGGTTTGGCCACAGCTCCCAGAATTTTCACAAAGGTGCTAGGGTCCCTTCTGGCGGTTCTAAGGCCGCGGGGCATAGCAGTGGCGCCATATCTGGACGATATCTTGATTCAGGCGTCAACTTACCAACTAGCCAAATCTCACACGGACATCGTGTTGGCTTTTCTAAGATCTCACGGGTGGATGGTGAACTTAAAGAAGAGTTCACTTGTCCCTCTCACAAGAGTTCCATTCCTGGGAACTCTGATAGACTTGGTAGACATGAAAAATTTTCTGATGGAGGTCAGAAAATAAAAGATCTTAACCACCTGCCGAACACTTCATTCCATTGCTCGGGCGTCAGTGGCTCAGTGTTTGGAGGTAATTGGACTAATGGTAGCGGCAATGGACATAGTTCCGTTTGCTCGCTTGCATCTCAGACCACTGCAACTATGCATGCTCAGACAGTGGAATGGGAACTATGCAAATTTATCTCCTCAGATAAAACTGGATCAAGAGACCAGAGACTCTCTTCTTTGATGGTTGTCACAGGATCATCTGTCCCAGGGAATGTTTTTCCGCAGGCCAGCATGGGTCATAGTGACGATGGACACCAGCCTATTGGGCTAGGGTGCAGTCTGGAATTCCCTAAAGGCACAGGGTGTGTGTACTCAGGAGGAGGCTCTTCTTCCAATAAATATTCTAGAACTGAGAGCGATATTCAACGCGCTTCAGGCGTGGCCTCAGCTGGCTTCGGCCAAATTCATAAGATTCCAGTCGGACAATATACAGTAGCATATATCAATCATCAAAGAGTTCTCTAGCGATGATAGAGGTTTCCAAAATAATTCGATGGGCGGAGACTCACTCTTGCCATCTATCAGCAATCTATATCCCAGGAGTGGAGAACTGGGAAGCAGATTTTCTAAGTCGACAGACTTTTCATCCGGGGGAGTGGGAGCTCCATCCGGATGTGTTTGCACAATTGATTCGTCAATGGGGCACACTAAAATTGGATCTGATGGCATCTCGTCAGAATGCCAAACTTCCTTGTTACGGGTCCAGATCAAGGGATCCCCAAGCAGTACTGATAGATGCTCTAGCAGTACCTTGGTCGTTCAACCTCCTTTTCCTCTCCTTTTCCTCTCCTTCCTCGGCTGATTGCCAGAATCAAACAGGAGAGGGCTTCGGTAATTTTGATAGCACCTGCTTGGCCACGCAGGACTTGGTATGCAGACCTGGTGGAAATGTCATCTCTGCCACTGTGGAAACTGCCACTGAGACAGGACCTTCTCATTCAAGGTCCGTTCCAGCATCCAAATCTAGTTTCTCTGCGGCTGACTGCCTGGAGATTGAACGCTTGATTTTATCTAAGCAGGGATTCTCTGAGTCGGTCATACATACCTTGATTCAGGCTCGAAAGCCTATCACTAGGAAAATTTACCATAAGATATGGCGTAAATATCTTTATTGGTGCGAATCCAAAGGCTACTCATGGAGTAAGATCAGGATTCCTAGGATTTTGTCCTTTCTCCAAGAAGGATTGGAGAAGGGGTTATCAGCTAGTTCCCTAAAGGTACAGATATCTGCTTTATCAATTTTACTGCACAAGCGTCTGGCAGATGTTCCAGACGGTCAGTCGTTTTGTCAGGCTTTGATTAGAATCAAGCCTGTGTTCAGGCTGCTGGGGTTTCCGGTGAGAAGGCGGAGCTAAAGTTCATGCTGCTCCATGTCGGCGTGTAGCCGGTGAAAGTAATCCAAGCCTTCACTCCTTGCCCCATTTCTGTCGGACCATGAGGGCCAGTATCTGGGCATAATAACGCCAGCTGGAAAGGAAACCTATAAGGCTGTATTTGCCTGCGGGCATGACCGCTGCTGAGCAATTATTTAAGAATAAAAAGTTAACAACCAGATATTAAGATGTTGCTGATATCGTACATTGAGGCTAAGAAAATCACTTACTAGACCCCCTGTCTGCTCCTGTGGCCGGAGCTCCGTCTGAGGTGAGGAGGAGCTCAAGATCCGCGAAAGGTGGATGGTCGGAGTGGTGGAGGTGTTGCCTCGGAGTAGTAGCGTCATCGGAAGACGCGGATCCTCCTGTCGCTGGATTACAGATGCGCTGAGGAAGTGAGAGTGGTGACTACGCGGAGGGATCTGGAAATCGCGCTCCCCTGGGGCAGTAGAGTCAAGGTGCCGATGGTAGCAGCAGGGCCAAGTTTGCTATGGCCAGTTAAGGTGACGGCACAGATCTATCAGGAATAGTGCTGCCGAACAAGGGTATTCCAGCCGTCGCTTCCTGGTCCAGAGGAGGTAGCGTATTGGTGGTTCATTGCTTATTCCATATTGATTGTTTGTGGCACTAACTGTCTCTTGAACCACTCGTGTCCTGGTGATCTTGATATGTCTCCGACCCCCTGAAGGAGGCGGGTGACTGGAAAATCAGTTTGAAGTAACTCTGAGACATTTCTATATCGTGTAGGGGATACTGGAGGACTTCCCATTAAAATTTAAAACTTGGCTTGCTGATAAAGCTGAGGTTGTGTAATAGCCCAGCAGGGCTTTTTGTTTATTTAAGTATAATCAGAGACATGGTCTAAACAGGCTAAGCCCTGACGGACATTAATTGACACTGTTGCTGGACTAAAAGTCGCTGCTAGACCGAGGGGATTAGGATTGTGTTAAAAAAAAAAAGAGGAGACAAAGTTTATGATGCTTGTTTCATCTTTATAGTGGTAATATCAAGTAGTCTGTTGATGTAATTGTGTGTCTAGATATACCTCCTTAAGTTAAAACTTCTGCAGAAAGGATCATGTGAGGGGTACTTATTGGTTATCGCTTTGAATATTCCTATTTGCTGAGTCTGATCACAGAAGAGTGGGTGTCAATAGGTTGTTCTAAGATTGGAGTCTAAATTAAATCTTTTCTTTTTTTTTTCTATGTATATATAGGTCATTGGCCTTAAGCACTATACACTGATGGTATTCACACATTTTTGAGTAAAGGCATTATCATGAAGATAATGAAGTACTAGTCACATAGAACACAAAAGAAGAGGAAGGAAAGGGGAAGAAAAAAGGAAAAAAAAAATATATACACACTTATATATCACAAATTTAAAATTAGTTTTATTTTTGCTGTTTTCACTTTTTTTACACAGGAAGCTTTTTTTTTTTTTTTTTTAGATCACTTCACAGGAGGGTCTTTTTTTATTCGGTTTTTTTTTTTTTTTTTTTTTTTTTTTTTTTTTTTTTTGAAGTTCACTACATGGAAAAATTTGTAACACTTAGTAAAAATAATTCGCCCAAAATGCCTGTGAAAGCCAGGGAAAAAAGAAATAATAAATTGGGCGACTCCAATCCAGATATGTCAGCAGACAGTGTACCAGCTCTTATTGATACCCAGGTATTAATCGGGCAACTCACTGCTATTTTTTCCCCTCAATTTGAGGAAATTAAAAAAGAATTAGGAACTATCTCTACAGAGATGATGACACTGTCTGCTGAGGTCAAGTTATTCTCTGTAAGAATGGGGGAAGCGGAGAGTAGAATCTCCTCAGTTGAAGACAGACTGACTACTCAAGAAAATGTAATCCAATCACAGCAGGTCAAACTAAATAATATGCAATTGCGCCTGGAGGATCTTGAAGATCGCTCCAGGCGGAATAACATAAGGATTATTGGTTTACCGGAATCCCTCGAGTTTGACGATCTCATTAAATTTACTTCTATTACGCTCCCGCAGGCTATTGGTTTTCCAGCTCATGTGCTCCCCTTAGCAATTGAAAGGGCGCACAGAGTCGGCCCTAAGAGAAACTCTACCTCAGGGTCGGTTAAACCTAGGATGTGTGTCTTTAAGGTTCTCAAATTTCAGGATAAGCTGGAGATTCTGAAGCTTTTTAAAAAAGCTGATACCCTGAGATTTGCGAACAGCAAGATTTTGCTGTTTCAAGACTTCTCCGCCGAGACATCTGCGCGGAGAAGAATAATGGCACCTTTTTGCTCACAGTTAATCGGTAAAGGGATAAGAGCAAGTTTATTCTATCCGGCCAAAGTTATAGTTGAAAATAAAGGATCTAAATTTATATTCAATGAAGTCTCAGAAATCCAAGAATTTATGAAAAGCCTAGAAATTTAAGCTAATCCAGAAAGACAGTAACTAGTATGAAGGTGCGGAAGATAGCGCACTTATATGAGAATTGTATAATATGTTTGTTCTTTTTATTTCTTATCAAATATTATTTGATTTTTAGCACAGATATGTTTAATCTATGTTTTTTGTTGTGTATTAATTCACAAAGAGTCAGGAATCTGTCTCTAGAGAGAGCTATTGTAATCTGTGTTAAGAGTTACGTTTTTAAGTTTTTTTTTTTTTTCTCTTCTTTCTTCCTCCCCCCCGCTGTTGCCCACCCGTACCTTTTTTTTCAGGGCTATATATATTTTAAGGCTGGATGAGGGAAGTCGGATTTAAAGTCCTATCTTGGAACGTGGGAGGGATTTCCTCCCCGAGTAAACGTAAACTAGTTATTAAAACACTAGCTAAAGAAAATCCAGGGTTAGTATTCCTACAAGAAACCCACCTAGATGGGGCGGAAGCCGCTAAGCTTAGAACAAAATGGGTTGGTAAAGTAATCTCTTCCTCCGGCCCCCATAAACAACGAGGAGTCGCAGTTTTATTGCATAAAGATTTAGAATACAAAATTATTAACGTAGAGATAGATCCCGCAGCTAGATATATTTTGCTTCAAGTAATGATCAGTAGTGTAAAATATATTTTTTGTAATATATATGCCCCTAATAAGTTTTCATCTCAATTTTGGGAGCTGATCCAGAACAAAATATTTCCATATCAAAGGGAAAATCTTATTTTATGTGGAGATTTTAATATGACGATATGTCCAGAATTAGATCGTTTCTCAAATAAGAACACTGCAGAATATAAGAGAAATGCGAAGTATTTTAAAAAAATCTGTAACAAATTTAGCTTGACTGATATTTGGCGAATACAGAATCCACAAACACGAGCTTTCACGTGTGAGTCAAAGGCTCATAGGACATTCTCAAGGATTGATCTTTTTTTAATATCAGAATCATTATCGGTATATCCGGTAAGTGCTGGGATTGGTGAGTTTATGGTATCCGATCACGCTATTATTTCGTTGACATTCACAGGAGTAGGAGAGACCAGGGTTAGTGTACCATTTTTTTCTTTTCCCCGATTCTTATATACTAGACCTAGGTTTATATCTAGGATGAGAACTATATGGAATGACTATGTGTTATGTAACTCTGACTACAAGAATAAATTAGAGATTTATTGGGAGGCAGCTAAGGAAGTAATGCGTGGAGAGATTATTGCCTATATGAGTAGATGCTCCAAAAAGAGGAAGGAGCAGGAACTTCTATTAGCTAATAATGTTAAGATGGCCTATAGCAAGGTTAATCTTGATCCCTCTCCGATAAACTGGTATGCATATTTGGAGGCCAGAAAGGAAATGGACGTGTTCTTAAAGCAAAAATCTCAAGAAGAAGAGATGAGGCTTAGCTTAAAGTATAAGAGTTTCCATGGTTGTTCCGCAAAACACCTGGCGCGTCTAGTTAAGAACAGGAAAAAAAAAACTTTATTGCAGTTATCAAGAATAGGGAAAATCGTTTTTTCAAATCAATAGAGATCAGCCAAGTGTTCCATAACTATTACCAGCAACTGTATGCGTCGGTTTCTGTAAGCCAGCATAATCAAGATATTTTCTGGTCGAAGGTTAGTACCCCCAAGATTCAAACGGAAGAATTGGTAGCGCTAAATCAACCTGTAAATAAAGAGGAGATATGTAAAGCAATTGATGGCCTTAAATTAAATAAAGCAGCTGGCCCAGACGGGCTGCCAGCTGAATTTTATAAATCGCTTAAAGATGAATTAGTTCCGTTCTTAGTGGAATTATTTAATTATTATTATCTGTCCGATAATAGTATATCGAGAGGGTTTGTAGAGGCAAACATTTCTCTCATACTTAAAAAAGGAAAAAACCCTGAGGATCCGGCTTCTTATAGGCCTATATCAGTGCTTAACACTGATTACAAAATAATGGCCGGTATTATTGCAGCTCGGCTTGGCCGATGTTTACAGAATGTAATTCACCCAGATCAGACAGGATTTATGTCATCTAGAAGTTCATCTAAGAATATTCGTAAGGTAATTGCATTTCTTGATTATGCGTGGAACTCAGAGCAGAGCATTAATAATTTGGTAACTCGCGATTCAGCAGTTCTGACTCTAGACGCTGTCAAGGCGTTTGATTCCATCGTCTGGGAGCATCTATTTTGATCATTAATTAATTTTGGATTTGCTGGTAATTTTATTCAATATATTAGCAAAGTTTACTCAAAACCTAGATCATTTTTGCTGATAAATGGTATCCGGTCACAAGAGATTATTTTACAACGTGGCACTAGGCAGGGCTGTCCGCTGTCCCCCCTTCTTTTTAATCTAGCGATAGAACCCTTGGCAATCCGATTCCGAGATATACTAACTGGTATATCACTTGGCGCTAATCGTTTGAAGTCACTATTATATGCAGATGACATCCTGCTATTTGTGGATAACGCTCATCTAACCATTCCAGTAATTGTACAAATACTTGCTGAATTTAGCTCATTCTCGGGCTACCTAGTTAATCTAGATAAAAGCGAATTCATGTATGTGGGCGAAAGGCTTCCCTATATGGGGATTATCCCATTTAAAGTTGTGAATGTAGTTAAATATTTAGGGTTAGAATTACATAGAAATCCGAAATTATGGTACGCAGCAAATTATTCATCTTTATTTGAAAAAATTAAATTGGATCTTCAGCTCTGGGCATCTTATCCACTGTCTATCTCTGCTAAGGTAAACTTAATAAAAATGATTATCTTCCCACGACTCTTATATATGGTGCAAAATTTACCTATTTTCATATCTAATCTAGATACAAAGAAGCTTTATAGCTATTTTTCCAAATTTATATGGAAAGAAAAAAAACCAAGAATAGCTTTAGCTAAGCTTATGCAGAAGAAAAATATGGGGGGCCTGGCTCTGCCCAATATTAAGCTATATAATATCGTGGCCATGGTAAAGTTTGCTTTAGACTGGATCACTGAAACTAATCTCATTGCAGTAGGACAGGAAGAGGCGTTCTATATACGTCCTTTTTCATTAAAAGCCATCTTACATTGTAAACCGAAACAACTTCCGTCTAATATCTGTAGAATGATGTCATTTAAAAACATTGTTATAGCATGGTATAAGTTCTGTGGATGTTTAGGTATAGATTCTACCTTTTCAGATTTTCTCCCCATCCAGGGTAATCCGCAATTTATCCCGGGTATTCATCAAAAGATATTTAAATCTTGGGCAGATAAAGGTTTACTTTATGTAAAACAAGTGATGGATGAAGACTGTCAGGTGCATACATCGGAATATATATTTCAAACTTATGCGTTGCCCAGATCAGATATGTATGCCTATTTTCAGATACGACATTATACATATAGTCAGAATTGGCAGGCTGGGAATATGATAGCGTGGTCGGATATTAAAAGTTTAATTAAAAAATTTAAGTCGGGTAACACATCCATCTCTTTGATGTATGATATCATGCTTTCAAAGCAAAGTGAAAAGTATTTGGATGGGATAAGTAAGTGGTTGTGCCCATCTATTCCGGGAACTGATAATGATAGGATTATCCTGAGTTTTAAGATGCTGAATCAATGTAGATTATCTATGAGCTGGAAAGAGTCACACGTGAAGTTGCTGAATAATTATTATTTATATCCATCTAAAATTCAAAAGTTTTTCCCTACTAGTTTGGGGAACTGTCCGCGGTGCTCCAAGTCTAGAGCGGATCTATTCCATATGTTCTGGTGGTGTCCCAAATTAAATCAACTATGGCTTAAAATCTGTTTCTGGCTTGGTGCTCTCTATGGTGTAAATGTCTCTATCACCTTACAAAATGTAGTTTTATTATTTCCCTCAGCTAACAATAGTTCCCCTTGTTTGATTCGTATATTTAATACAATTATTCTTACAGTTCGCCACCTTATCCTTAAGAATTGGAAGGCGAGTAGAGTTCCAAGTTTATCAACAGTCCAAAAAGAAATACAAGAACAAATTATCTTTGAATCATTTCATCTTCAAGATGCTTCAGAGAAGAGGATTGAAGACTTTCTTGTTGGATGGCTTCCAATTATTAAGTCTTATTCTCTTCCGGTGCAGAGACAGATTCTTTATCCATTTCGCTTGTCCATAAGTTTTGCAGAATTAGTCCTACTGAATAAATTCCGGCCTCCTGGTTAGCGTAGGAATTCAGTGCCAACGATGTTAAGGGTGTTAGGCGCGGGTACGGTGGGAGGGGGTCTTGGAAGGAATTTTTTTTTTTCTCTTTCTCTTCCTTCTTTCTTCTTTTTTCTTTCTTTTTTTCGGTTTTTGTCTTATTATATCAAAGAAACTCCAACAAGATTAAGATGGTTTTGCAAATGGCATAAAATTTTAGTTATTGTTTGCTGCATGTACATGTATATATAATGGATTTCTTGCGATCTTATGTTTATTGTATATCTTGTGGAGATCTTTCTAATAAAAAAAAGATGTTATAAAAAAAAAGAATCAAGCCTGTGTTCAAACCTGTTGCTCCGCCATGGAGTTTGAATTTATTTCTTAAAGTTCTTCAAGGGGTTCCGTTTGAACCTATGCATTCCATAGATAATAAGCTTCTATCTTGGAAAGTTCTGTTTTTAGTTGCTATCTCTTCGGCTCGAAGAGTTTCTGAACTATCTGCATTGCAATGCAACTTGCCTTATCTTGTTTTCCATTCCGATAAGGTGGTTTTGCGTACCAAACCTGGATTTCTTCCTAAGGTTGTTACTAATAAGAATATTAATCAGGAAATTGTTGTTCCTTCTCTGTGTCCTAACCATTCTTCTAAGAAGGAGCGTTTTTTACACAACTTGGACGTGGTTCGTGCTTTGAAGTTTTACTTGCAAGCGACCAAAGATTTCAGTCAAACATCTTCTCTGTTTGTTGTCTATTCTGGAAAACGTAGAGGTCAAAAAGCTACGGCTACCTCTCTTTTTGGCTGAAAAGCATCATCTCGTTGGCATACAAGACTGCTGGACAGCAGCCTCCTGAAAGGATTACAGCTCACTGTACTAGAGCGGTGGCTTCCACATGGGCTTTTAAAAACGATGCTTCTGTTGAACAGATTTGTAAGGCTGCGACTTGGTCTTCCCTTCATACCTTTTCCAAATTTTACAAATTTGATACTTTTGCTTCTTTGGTGCCTTCTGTTTAGGCATCTGTCTTGTCCCTCCCGTTCATCCGTGTCCTGTAGCTTTGGTATTGTATCCCACAAGTAAAGGATGAATCTGTGGACTTGTCGTATCTTATAGAAGAAAAGTAAATTTATGCTTACCTGATAAATTGATTTATTCTATGATACGACGAGTCCACGGCCCGCCCTGTCATTTTAAGACAGATTATATTTTTTTATTTAAAACTTCAGTCACGTCTGCACCTTTTAGTTTCTCCTTTTTCTTCCTATACCTTCGGTCGAATGACTCGGGGGTGGAGTCAAGGGAGGAGCTATATGGACAACTCTGCTGTGGTGCTCTTTGCCACTTCCTGTTATCAGGAGGATAATATCCCACAAGTAAAGGATGAATCCGTGGACTCGTCGTATCATAGAAGATATCAATTTATCAGGTAAGCATAAATTTTTTTTTTTTTTTTATATATATATATGTAATACTATTTCTCATGTGATCATCTAAAACAAAGCAAGTTTGGATGTGCTATTATCTGCATCCACAAGATGTCACTATTGTGTAATTGGTTGCTCACATGAGAACAGGAAGGGTATATGTCATTAACCTGTGTATTTCAAAGTATACATGACTAAGCGCCTATAGCAGGCCTGAAACGTAATTCTTTTTTCTATGGACCCTATGTAAAAGAATAAAGGTCTTTTTTAAAAGTTTTGGAGGCTGGAACAACCTTTTTTGTTGTTTGAATCACACAGGAGTCAGCTTTGGTGAGTTTGATTGCATCATCCTTGCCCCGTAGAACATGGGATGCATATCTAGGGCTAAACAATGCTCAATTGGTACTATGGGTCCCAAAGTGTGTCAAGTAAATAGCCCCCACACCATTACACCACCACCACCAGCCTGAACCGTTGATACAAGGCAGGACGGATCCATGCTTTCATGTAGTTTATGCCAAATTCTGACCCTACCATCTGAATAACGCAGCTGAACTCGAGACTCATCAGACCAGACAACATTTTTCCAATCTTCTATTGTCCAATTTTGGTGAGCCTGTGCGAATTGTAGCCTAATTTTCCTGTGCTGCTGTAGCCTATCTGCTTCAAGGTTCGATGTGTTGTGCGTTCAGAGATGGTATTCTGCATACCTTGGTTGTAACGAGTGGTTATTTGAGTTATTGTTGCCTTTCTATCATCTCAAACCAGTCTGCCCATTCTCCTCTGACATC
The DNA here is from genome assembly GCF_027579735.1 of Bombina bombina. NCBI lineage: Eukaryota > Metazoa > Chordata > Amphibia > Anura > Bombinatoridae > Bombina > Bombina bombina. Next base: position 430,756,457 of record NC_069504.1, on the reverse strand, counting down.
AACAAGGCATTTTTGTCTACACAACTGCCGCTCACTGGATATTTTCTCTTTTTCTGACCAATCTCTGTAAACCCTAGAGATGGTTGTGCGTTAAAATCCCAGTAGATCAGCAGTTTTTTAAATACTCAGATCAGCCTGCCTGGCACCAACAACCATGCCACGTTCAAAGTCACTTAAATCCCCTTTCTACCCCATTCTGATGCTCAGTTTGAACTTCAGCAAGTCGTCTTCACCATGTCTAGATGCCTAAATGCATTGAGTTGCTGCCATGTGATTGGCTGATTAGCAATTTTTGTCACCAAGCAATTGAACAGGTGTACCTAATAAAGTGGCCGGTGAGTGTATATATGTCTGTATATGTATACATATCTATTTATATATGTCTGTAAATACAAATATACACACACAAATACATGTACATACATATACAGTACATATTTAGGCATGTATATGTATGTATCTCTATGTTAAAGCCCTTTTTTTTTTTTTCTAACACCTGAGACCTTCTATCTTTGAGCCCTTATAACTTTTTATTGCAATTTAATTTTTTAGTCATTTGTATTAGATAGTATTATCAGTGTAAATTTACTTTTTTTAAGTTTAAAGTTTTATTGAGGTTCAATGCAGGCAAACATACAGTAATAGTTAATGCACAATAAAACGAGACAATGGTTTTCCAAAATACAGTCAATACAAGAAAAGCTAATGCGTCTTCACTAACAGAGTTTGCTGAACAAATTCTATACCTACACGATGCCTCATGGGGCCACTTTTGGACCCCCTAGATTTGAGAGTGATGAAGACTATAGTAGGCAATCACAAATTAAGGGGACCACTAATTGATGAACCTCTTTTTTGCTTTGATTTCTCAATGTATAATTATGGGTCCATGAGGGCAAGAAGTCATAATGGAGCTCATTTGCTATGAGGTATATTGTACCAAGCTTTAACAAATGTTAAGAGGGGGAGGATCCCTATATAACTCCCAATTGGGTGATAAGTATGTGTAGGGGCTGGGAACAGTATAATTATAGGGGTTATAACAGCATATGGGGTGAGAAAAAGACCAGTTGGGAGAGCCAAGGGAAGGAGGCTGGGCTTCAAAAAGAGTAAATAATATATGGTTTCCTATATGGCCAAGGTAGTTACTGCGACAACTAATATTAAATACAACATCTGGAATAGTTATAAAAGATATTCACTCATATACATTGCCTAGGAATGACATACTCTCGGTACCTGAGCGGTCCTCATTTTGCACTTTAGACAACAGGGGTTAATATAATACATTATGATTAGAAGCATTATATGTTAATATAGCTAGGCATACCAGATCTGTTGACCTGACTATAGCTATATATTATCTGCTGAGTAAAACGAAAACATAAATTGAAATGATAGGTAAGTAACTGCCAACAGCATAGAGTGAACTGAGGTCATAAACGGGAAAAAAGTAAAGGAGACTCTGTAAAACACTCTAGCAACCAAAAACAGCAAAACCATAGAATAGTAATATGAAATCTAAGGGGGGCAATTATCGGAGAGTCCATGCACAGATATATTGTCAAGCAGAGCTAGACAGGTTCAGGGCACCCTGTGTAATATTTAACTAAATCTATCCCTGCACGGCCATGTCTATTGGAGTCCAACAGCCAAATGAAAAAAGCTGCCGTTGTTGGAGAAAGGCGGCCGTATACTTGAGTAGTTCACATATTTACCCCACTCCGACTCTGTACAGGACTACTTGTATTAAAGGGGAAAATGGAGCCATCACTGTGACGCAGTCTCCCGTTGAGAGCAAGCTATCCGGGACCACACAGGAGTTGTTTCAGTCCCCAGCATTCGGCTGTACTTCTGCCGCATGAAGATCTTCAGTCCCGAGATGTGTGGTGAGGTAAGCACTATCTTTTCCTCCTGAAGCCATCTCCGGCTTTATATCAGGCCTCCTTTGCGCGTGATCCAGTTTTGAAATGGGCAGGGCAGAAGATGAATTTTGCCGGCTCTTTGTATTATGTGGCAATGATTTCCTTTCAATATGCCGGTCGTTGTTGCAGAAGCGTCCATGCAATTTGTAAGAATTCAAATCAGTAGGTAGATCAGTTGGTTCCTGGACGGGAGTGTCGTCAGCCCTTTGCTTGTGGCGCTTCCAGATCCCCATTGAGGTAAGTGGGTGTCGTGCAGACCGCCCATAGCTCATTGCCACAGAGGCTTGTATTACACTTGGGAAGGTGGGGATTATCAGCCGGGGCCCAAAAGCGGCATCACTTTCTGCCTCCACAGGATCGCAGTCTCCCCGCAGGTCTTCCACCTGGTTGGTAGCTGAGGGTTGGCGAAGCCCATTTTGTAGGGTTATTTCAAAGCCAAATTGGTAGTCATCCAAAAGCTTGCTGAGGTCCGTTAGCAGAAAAGCAGTTGAACACATATTAAGCTTGAGTTAAGACTGCGCACTCAAGGCACAGCTAGTTGTGTGGACAGGCCTCAAAATGAAAAGTCCGGTACTGAGGGCAATGAAGCCCAGTCACTATCCAAAACCCTATATCTGGAATGCGGACCTCTTCAGACAAGCCTCTTCACTATTTTAAGCAGGGTATTGCCAAAAATGTTATGTTAAATTGGAGAACAATGGAGAGAGCTTGAGGAGCTGAAGCTCAGTGCGACCTGCAAGATGGCCGCTGCCCGGATGTCCCCGTAAATTTACTTTTAAATATAATTTTAATGTGTTTTGTGCAATGTTTTTGTGTCACGTAACAGTTAAACCAGAGCTCTGAAGTCACGCTATCGTGACGCCCGTTAAATTCTATTGTGCTCAAGCAAATGCATTTAGTTTCAACGCGTGTTTCATCTGATTAACCTGTTTTCGCTCCCTTGCAACAGTTAGCACACCACTATATCTAGCCCCATGTACTTACATATGCTTTTCAACAATGGATATCAAAGTATATTTAAAAATGGAAGCTCAATTTTTATAATTTCATACTCTGAATAATGAATGTTTTAATTTTGACTTTCATTTCCATTTAAGAATGGTAACATTAAGGTTTGCCCGTTTATATTGTATGTACTATTGGTGGGTTCTATCATGCCTGACACAACATGTCAAATGCAATGTTACCATGACTACAATGTTATTATGGGCATAGTGCAACTGCAATGCATATCTTTCTGCATCAATTATAGTAACGTTTTCTAAGTAGCGTCATCATGAGCAGTGAGATATCTGTATAGTTCAATTTGCTGCCAGATACCTTGTTGATATTCTGGTGAATCTGGTTAATTTGTTTTATGTTATCAGCAAGGAGCTGGCATCGGCAGAGCAGAACAAAACTCACATGACCAATGAACTGCGCAGAAAGGAGGAACAGTCTTCATCACATGAAGAAAAACTGTTTGATGTATGTGGTAGTCAGGACTTTGACTGTGATCTGACTCGCTTGCAGGAAGATATAGAAAAGACCTCCAAACAGAGAGGTAAGCCTGTAACGTAACTGAACTGGGTGCTTTTTTTGCCTGTTGCATATGTTCTTACTAATTGGAAAGAGTCCACAGCTGCATTCATTACTTTTGGGGAAAAAGAACCCAGCCACCAGGAGGAGGCAAAGACACCCCAGCCGAAGGCACAAACACTCCCCCCACTTCCCTCATCCCTCAGTCATTCTTTGCCTTTCGTCACAGGAGGTGGCAGAGAGGTGCTGGAATATCGGAGGTCTCTTATGAGGGGTTCTACCCTTCGCTATGGGACAGGAGTTTAAGTAGCCCTTTAAGCTTCCCAACTTGAGAGCCTGGGTGAACGTTAGAGTCCGTAGAGATGCAGGGGGAGCTTCCCTTTGCGACACCATCCTGACCCATATTAACAGCTCCTTTAGCAATCGGCGTTGACGAGTTTCGCAGATTGCTTTCTTCTTTCAAGTTCATCTCAAGAGTGCAGCTACTACTTGTCACACTTGAAGGGTCGTGTTCCTGTTCCATGGCGTAGATTCTGGTAAGATTGTTTCATTTTTTATTACATAATGTTAACACAGAAGACAGGGTCACAGTGTGGCGCCTTTTCTCTGTATAGAATCAAGGGTTAATATCTCCTTAGGGGGATTATTGAACAGTGGGGAATAATAATCTTATATTTGTAGTTGATGTTATGCTGCTTTATGTGTGAGATGGTAGGCTCAGGCTGTTATGGAATATACAGGTTTCACTTTCACTTTGAGAGCCATGCAGCTTACAAGCTTGGCACACTTTCTCTCATAGCAGGGACAGTCCTGTATTGTGCACTATGTGATTCATTCCCTCTTTCCTGACCGGACTATCAGAGAGGAGTCATAAATCTCTGTACTGTCTGGGTCTTAGGGGGTGCTGAGTGCCCCATAAGGGTGCCGTTTTTTAAAGTAAAATAAGATATTTTATTTCTCTAGTTCTCCGTTTATTGCACTAGCGATGGAGGATTCTGTTACTTTAGAGGGTACTCCCTCTATTCCTAAAGAGTAATTCCTGTTTATATGGGGAGGAGGCCCTAGTTCCCCCCCTCAATTATGTTTCATATGCCTCGATAATGTGATAATATCAAACATATTTGATACCACAGAGCTGTCCACCTCTGAGGAGTTGTCGTCCAGTGAGGTGCGTACCCCACATTGTTATCTCTATACACATGCAGTTTTCCCTTAGCATTGCGGATCCTCCATCTGGAGGGGGCCTTTTCTTCTCCAGACGTTACTGCGCAGTTCAGACGGCGGTGTCTGCGGCATTAATGCTTTAACTCGCCCTGCTAAGCGCAAGCAAAAGGTTACATATTGCACTTCTTCACAGAGTACATCAAATCATTTTTGGATTTAACTGATAGGGTTATCAAAGGATGAAGTTCTTTCTGAAACTTCAGAGTATGAACTTTCTGGGTCGGATTCTGCTGCCTCTCAACCTCCAGCTGCAGAGGAACCAGACTTTAGTTTTAGGAAGAAAAGAAAAGGTTTTTTTTGCGAATTCAGGGATTCTAGAGGTTGCATTGCCTGATGAACCTTTATTTCCTAAATTGAATAGAGTTTGAGGACAGGGTGGTGCCTTCCCTTCCCTGCTCCTGTTGTCCCGGGTATTCCACCTTGGACTGTACAGTTCCCTGTGGGTGCGACTGTCCCTGAGTGTTTATCCTTTCATTACAGAATTGCGCACTTTCGCGTGTTAGTCCGACATGTTTTTTTCAGTTATTGAACGACCCTATCCTTATCGGATACGGGAATACTCAGTCTGTTCTTCGAATGGCGTACCTCATTAGACATGTGGGGATGATGTAATCTCCTAATTGTCCATGTATTGAGATTTTTCTCAGTTTTTTTGGAAGATGTATTTTATTTTCATCCGATAGGATGTTCGGTCTGTTTTCCTTCCCCTTTGTGGGAGGATTTATGCGGCTTGACGGTTAGGACACTGATTTGCAGGCTGGTCCTGTTTGGGTTCAGTTCTGTCTGGTAGCTGTTCGGACACGTGGCGCCGCTCTGCTTGGCTAATCCGGTAGAGGCGCAGAGTGCTCATGTTATCCTCTGTGTTCAACTAAGCATTCTAGAGGACCGGTGGGTTCGTGAGGCAGGAAGGATTGTCTAGCTCCTTATAGCCTTCAATTTGGATGACTGGGTCAGTGGAGTTCCACTGCATCTCTCTCTCTCTTGTGTCTGGGGTTGTCAGACCCTAGAGCTTCTTCCCATGTAGTGGAGGGTTGGTGGGCTTGCGCCCTCTTGCCGCCGAGTTGGGTGCTTTGGCCCTTTTTCTTTTGAGGTCCTGGGAGTTGTCCTTCTGGACTTAGTTCTCAGCAGCTAGTGGTTTATTGGGTAGTTCAGCTGCCTTGCAGCGGATATGTTACAGAATGTGACCAGCTGCAGCTCTTGCACATTGACTGTGTACCGTCTAGATGTTTTGATCTTCCTCTGTTGTCTCTATGTGAGTTGGGTCTCCTTTTAGGGACCTGGGTTCCCCTCCAGAATATGGTCGTTACCTGTTTGGGGCACTGGGCGTGGTTTCCTTGGACTCTGCTCGGAGCTGGGGATGCTGTGCGTCCCTTTCTCTCTATGATCCTCTGATTGTATGGAGGTGATGCGGAGACCAGCCTTTGCTCGAGTAATTTTGGCCTTGGGGTATCGCCTTGCTTGTTGTCCTGTGGCTGTTTGAGAGTCTGTGGGCTCTAGTGTTGTTGTACGACTTTTAACGCCTAGCTCCTTTGGAGCATTGGTCTTTGGCAAGAGGTGGTCTCTTCTTTGGGGCGGGACTTGCGAGTTATCTCGTTATCTGGGTTGATCTGAATATTGCATTAATATCTCCCTGTGGTCTGGGTTTTTATATCAGAGGGGTTACCATTCACCTTCGGGTTCTGGGTGTAACCTTTCTCTCTCTTGGGGTTGCAGTGGGCCTCGTTGAGGTTATGTGCTTTCCCTTTTGGAGCCCTGTGTGTAGGTCTAGCGGCTTTGATTGCCTGGGAGTGTGCCCTCTGTCTGGGAGTTCTCCTTTTGCAAAATGTTCTCTTGCTGGCCGGTTTTTACTTCTCAGCAAGTATTCTTCTGTGTCATACTAATGATGGCTGCGTGACTCTTGACTCAGGGTTTTTTGTCTGGGTCTGTTACGCGTTCTTTTTTTTGTCTGAAAACTATAGTATTCTTAGTTCTGACGATGTGAGAACTCCGTCTTCAGTTGTCTTTCACTGCTTTTGCACGATGTTGAGAGAAAGGTTTCTCTGTTTCGAGGCCCGGTCCTAAACCTCTGGTTTCTGCTTGGTCTGGGCGTAGCCTTCCCTTGTCTGTCAGGACCCATTTGGGTCTTTGTGAGCTGGGCTCGCTATTGGAGTTTCGCTTTTATGGATTTTGTGGTGACCTTTCGGTTCTTCTTTGCCTTATCCCTTGGTGAGGGACCGCCTGTTGGGGGACAGTGTCTCCTGGAGGACTGTTAGCTCAGTTGAGTCCGATTTTGCGGTCTCTAGCTAGGCTTCTGGACTATCTGCGGGTCAGTGCCCTAGGGGCCTTTCCTTTTCATAGTTTTCTCGGCTTCGGACGAAGCAGGGTTTTTGTTGGGTAGTGGTTTCTGACTTGGTGCCCTCAGAATGGGCCGCCTATTGTACCCTCCCGTTTTGGCATTCAGTGTCCTCTCTAGCTTGGGTATTGCTTTCCCAAAAGTAATGAATGCAGCTGTGGACTCTTTCCAATTAGGAAGAAAAAAATAAATTATGCTTACCTGATAATTTTCTTTTCTTCAGATGGAAAGAGTCCACAGCTCCCCACCCTTTTTCTACGTGGGGCATCTTTTTATTCTTCTGGCACCTTTTTTCACCCTGATGTTTCTTCTATTGTTCGTTGTTCCTCTTCAGAATGACTGGGGGTTGAGGGAAGTGGGGGGAGTGTTTGGGCCTTTGGCTGGGGTGTCTTTGCCTCCTCCTGGTTGCCGGGTTCATTTTTCCAAAAAGTAATGAATGCAGCTGTGGACTCTTTCCATCGGAAGAAAAGGAAATTATCAGGTAAGCATAATTTATGATTTTTACATACATTTATAGATAACATGTAATTACTTGTAAGATGTTAATAAATATACAATTCAATACATGATTGTAAAGAGGGTATTCTTGTACCAGCGACAAAGACAGCACTTTGTGTTTTAATCACCTCAAAACATTTTAGGCCCGTTTGCTTTTATACACACAAAAAAAAAATTGTCAGAATTTAAAGGACTATTATAGGCGAACAATTACTTCTCTAATCCGATGGAGGATGTAATTTTAATAATCGACCCTGCAGTATTGTGTGTTTAATCCATGCAAAGGGGTTAAACACACAGTAGAAGTGACGTTCGGGACATGCAGAGCCCTGCTGATCCTAAGCTGAAAACCTTTGTAAGTGTGAAATACACAGTACTGTAGGGCTGATAGTCTTTAAATTACATGCTCTAATGGATTAGACCTTGTAATTTTCTTTCCTAAGATATGGAGAGTCCACAACGTCATCAATTACTAGTGGGAATATCGCTCCTGGCCAGCAGGAGGAGGCAAAGAGCACCACAGCAAAGCTGTTAAGTGTCGCTCCCCTACCCATAATCCCCAGTCAGTCTCTTTGCCTCTGTCAATAAAGGAGCTAAAGTTTGGTGTCTGAAGAAATTAATTCCTTTTTTGGGTACTTTTCCCTGCAAGCAAGGATTTGGGGTTTAGCTTAGTCCACGTTAATCTCGGCAGTAAAGTAGTGGTTGCTTTTAAGCAGTTAAGAAGTTGTGAGGTGGGCCTTGCTCTGATTCCTATATTGATGCACTAGTACAGAAAGCCAGAGTAGGTTTACTCTGTTCTTTCTTTTTTCTACAGGTCTCTGTAAGGAGTATGTGTCCTTTCACGCCTTGTAAGCTGTCCTCCTGCTGGACGGCTAGATGCAGGTAAGTGCTGTTTGTCTTCTAGGTATGGAGACATGCACTTCATGAAGATAAGTTAACTCTGCTATCAGGGGATATATCCTGCAAAAGGTTAAAGGGACACTGTACCCAAATTTTTTCTTTTGTAATTCAGAAAGAGCATGCAATTTTCTAATTTACTCCTATTATCAATTCTTCTTCGTTCTCTTGCTATCATTATTTGAAAAAGAAGGCATCTAAGCTTTTTTCTGGTTTCAGTACTCTGGACAGCACTTTTTTATTGGTGGATGAATTTAACCACCAATCAACAAGGACAACCCAGGTTTTTCACCAAAAATGGGCCGGCATCTAAACTTACATTCTTGCATTTCAAATAAAGATACCAAGAGAATGAAGAAAATTTGATAATAGGAGTAAATTAGAAAGTTGCTTAAAATTTCATGCTCAATCTGAATCACGAAAGAAAATTTTGGGGTACAGTGTCCCTTTAACTGCATTTAATATGGGTCTTTAGCATTCTTTATCGTGAGGATTGATATGGGGTAGGTGCAGGCACTAATGTATGTGGCAAGTTAAGGTTAAGAGGGGTAATCCTTTATTATGGGTGACATGATGGTGTTCTTTCTATACAGCTGTTTTTTAAGATGTTATTAGAGAGGTTGAGCAGGCAAGGGGAACTGTTTGATTCACTTTTTTTCCCCGGTAGTGGAACACGCGCTTTCTGTTTGCTGCGCAGTTTCTGTTTCTGTGTCGGCTTTGCCAGTCACGTGACCCGCTCTTTTGATACGGAGAGAAGCGGCGTGATTTCTCCCCTGTATCTCAGTAAGGTTGGTGCGGAGTGTATCCGTGTCGATATTGCTTTTGGGAATTCTCCCGCAAGTGTGGTAAGACACCTCAGTATATCTAAGGTGTCAAGGTGTCTATTATTATAGCCTGTATAGCGTGTATAACATTCTTCTGAGGTGGTTAGTTAAAATTTTAAGTGATAGTATTTTTTTCATAAAGAATTTTTTTGTTTAAACCATGGACATGGAATCTGACTCTTCCATTTGACAAATGTTTATTATGCCTAGAAGCCCAAATTGTGTTGTGAATCATGTTTAGCTAGAACGCTAAAATTTAAGGAGAAATTATTGCCCTCTGAGCCAAATGTTTCTCATGATAATTCTGTTCAGGCAATTCCACAGCTTTCTCCTCAAACGTACCAAGCCTTAATGGTGTCATATACTGTGCCCTGCGGTTCCTCTAAGCCTCCTGGAGGAGTTTATTTGCCTGCAGAAATTGCTGCTCAGGTATCTTCTGCCGTATCTGCAGCATTATCTGCTTTTCCTATGTTAAAGGGTAAACGCAAGTGGAATATTAGAGATTCAGATAGTAAGGTTTCTGTTCCACCTCCTGCTACTCAGGTTGCCCTCCCTCATAAGTCTGATGAGGAGGATACATCAGTAGCCTATGAAGGTGAAATCTCAGATTCGAACAGTATAATTACTTCATCTGATGCTGAAGTAGTAACCTTCAAATTTAAGCTTGAACACCTTTGTGTATTGTTAAAGGAGGTTTTGGCCACTTTAGACGACTCCTGTCGTTGTCAACCCTAAGAATTCTAGTAAACTTAATAAATACTATGATGTTCCTTCTTCTGTGGACGTGTTTCCTATTCCAAACCGTGCAACAGAGATTTTTTCACAGGGATACCCTTTTCCTGGTCTCCTGTCTTTAAAAAAAATGTTTCCTGACGCTGACTCCATTAAAGTAGAAGGGGCCATTTCTACTCTGGTAAGAGAACTACTATAGAGGATAGCTGCTCTTTTAAGGATCCAATTGACAAAAAGCTGGAGGCTTATTTGAAGAAGATGTATGTTCATCAAGGTCTTCAATGGCAACCTGCAGTTTGTATTGCCACTGTGTCAAGTGCTGCATCTTATTGGTGCAACACCTTGTCTGATTCAATTTTGGTAGTTGGTGACTCCTTTGGAGGAGATCCATCACAGAATTAAGGCTCTCAAACTAGCCAATTCCTTTATTTCTGATGCTACCATGCAAGTTATTAAACTGGGAGCCAAGAAATCTGGCTTTGCTGTGCTAGCCTGCAGGGCGTTGTGGCTAAAATTTTTGGTCAGCTGATGTTATCTCTAAGTCCAAGCTTCTGGCATTTCCTTACAAGGATAAGACCTTGTTTGGACCTAGTCTGGCAGAAATAATTTCTGATATTACGGTTGGAAAAGGGTCTTTTCTACCACAAGACAAGAAGAATAGACCTAAAGGACGTCAGAGTAATTTTCGTTCCTTTCGTAACTTCAAAGGAAAGTCTTCCTCTCCCTCTTCCAAGCACAAACAGTCCAAGTCTTCTTGGAAACCCAATCAGTCTTGAACCAAGGGGAAGCAATCAAAGAAACCCGCAGCTGAGTCTAAATCAGCATGAAGGGTTTGCCCCCGATCCGGGATCGAATCAAGTGGGGGGCAGACTTTCTCTTTTTCTATCAAGCATGGATGCGAGATGTCCCAGATCCTTGGGCTGTGGACATAGTATCTCAGGGTTACAAAATAGAATTCAAAACTTTTCCTCCCAGGGACAGGTTTCACCTCTCAAGATTATCCGCAGACCAGCTAAAAAGAGAGGCATTCTTGAATTGCGTTTGGGACCTTTCTTCCCTGGGAGTGATAGTTCCAGTTGCCGTAAAGGGAACAGGGTCTAGGACTCTATTCAAATCTGGTTGGGGTTCCTAAAAAAGATTGAACTTTTCGTTCTATTCTAGACCTAAAGTGTATCAACAAGTTTCTCAGGGTTCCATCCTTCAAAATGGAAACCATTTGTTCCATTCTTCCTTTGGTCCAAGAGGGTCAGTTCATGACGACCATAGACCTAAAGGATGCGTATCTTCATGTTCCCATCCACAGGGATCATCACAAGTTCCTGGGATTCGCCTTTCTAGACACTTTTTCAGTTTGTGGCTCTTCCGTTTGGCCTTGCCACAGCTCCCAGAATTTTCTTAAAGGTTCTGGGCGCTCTCTTGGCAGTGGGATCAGGTCTCTGGGAATTGCATTAGCGCCATACTTGGATGACATATTGGTTCAGGCACCATCTTTTAAACAAGCAGATTCTCATACAGAGATCTTGTTGTCTTTTCTACATTCCCACGGATGGAAAGTGAATCTGGAAAAGAGTTCCGTTCTTCCAACTGCAAGGGTAGTTTTCTTAAGGATTATATGAAAATGGTGAAAGACAGCACCTCTCTTTTCCTTTCTGGGGCACAGGAAAGGGTTAGCCAAACCCCAATATGTATTCAAAATTAAGTAGTTTTCCAGCCTCCAGTCAAGTTAAAAAGACCTTTATTAATTTATTACAGGGTCCATCACATCAACCAACTGCTCACAATTGCTGTCTATCTGCCATCCACATTCCAGGAGTGGACAACTGGGAAGCGGATTTCCTGAGCAGACAGACATTTCATCCCGGGGGGTCAGCTCTCCATCCGGAGGTGTTCTCCAAGTTAACCCTTAAATGGGGGGTGCCAGAGTTGGATTTGATGGCATCTCGGCAGAACGCCAAGCTTCTAAGGTATGGTTCAAGGTAAAGAGATCCACAGGCTGCCCTGATAGACGCTCTGGCGGTTCCTTGAGATTTCAGTCTAGCATATCTGTTTCCTCCGTTTGCTCTCCTTCCACGAGTCATTGCTCGTATCAAACAGGAGATACCATCGGTAATTCTAATAGCTCCTGCATGGACTCGCAGGATCTGGTATGCAGACCTAGTGAAGATGTCATCTCTTCCACCTTGGAGGTTGCCTCTGAGGAAGGACTAAGTTGGGTTTTCTTCCTAAAGTGGTTTCGAATAGAAGTATTAATCAGGAAATTGTTGTTCCTTCTCTGTGTCCTAATTCTTCTTCTCAGGAACTTTGTTCACTAAAATTCTACCTACAGGCGACTAAGGATTTTTGCCAGTCCTATGCCCTGTTTGTTTGTTTCTCTGGAAAGCATAAAGGTAAGAAGGCTACTGCTACTTCCCTTTCCCTCTGGTTGAGAAGTATAATTCGTTTTGCTTATGAGACTGCTGGTCAGCAGCCTCCTGAGAGAATTGCAGCTCATTCCACGAGGGCTGTCTCTTCTTCTTGGGCTTTCAAAAATGAAGCTTTTGTGGAACAGATTTACTAGGCTGCAACTTGGTCTTCTCTGCATACTTTTTCCAAATTTTCCAAATTTGATACTTTTGCCTCGGCTGAAGCCTCTTTTGGGAGAAAGGTTCTTCAAGTGCTGGTGCCTTCTGTCTAGGTCTGACTGTCTTGTCCTCCCTCCCTTGTCATCTGTGTCCTCTAGCTTGGGTATTGGTTTCCACTACTAATTGATGACGTTGTAGAGTCTCCATATCTTAGGAAAGAAAACAAAATTTATGCTTAAATGTATTTATTTCCGGATATGGATAGTCCACGACCCCACCCTTAATTTAAGACAGTTATTTTTTTACTATACCTCAGGCACCTCTACACATTTGTCTTATTCTTTTTTCCATTTCCCATCGGTCGAATGACTGGGAATTATGGGTAGGGGAGTGACACTTAACAGATTTGCTGTGGTGCTCTTTGCCGCCTCCTGCTGGCTAGGAGTGACATTCCCACTAGTAATTGATAACGCTGTGGACTCTCCATATCCGGAATTTATCATGTAAGCATAAAAAATGTTTCCGACTATAATGACCCTTTAAGTTGTCATCCATAAGCCAGGAAGTTCTGCACCATAGATGTAGAAACACTTTAAAATAAGGTTGGCCCAGTCTTTGCTTTGCATTCTACTGCAGTAAATTACACATGATCATCCATAAACAAATATGGAGAAAGGTGTATCAGACATAACATGTTTTCTGACAGTATGGGGGGAATTTCTAGTTGTGCTTTTCCACCATGAATCAGTGTTCATTATGCCATATATTATATAAAATATATTTTAAACATGAGCAGTTAGTCTACAAAATAGAACATCACAATTAATCACTTTTATGTCTATCCTAAAAGCAATGCTTGCTGGGGCAACAGCTGTGTACACTCAATTTATCACCCAGCTAACAGAGGAGAATCAGCCATGTTGTCCAGTATGCCAGAGAATATTTCCCTCAGAAGCAGAGCTGCAAGATGTAATTAATGACATGCAGTCCAAACTGCGCCTAGTCCCAGATAAGCTGAAGTCAACTGAAGGAGAATTAAAAAGAAGAGAGAAGAGGAGGGATGAAATGATGGAGCTCAAGCCTATGAGGTAAGTGCAGATTTATACATCTTATCTCACATGTAACTTCACTTTAGTAAAATAGTTTAGGCCACTGCCTAATAAAATAAGATTATTTTTTCAACAATCATTTTTCTTTATATCTGTTATGCACAACAAATCAAAATCAACAAAAAATGTTTTATTTCATCAAGGTGATAAGACTCCACAAGCCATTACTCCTGGCAAAGATTCCCAAGAGCCCTTAAAAACCCCCTACTTCACTGGTAAACTAGTATCTCTGCCTCCGCAGGAGGAAGGTGAAGAATGGAAGTGCTCTAGATGTTGTTCTGTGACAGCGGTCCTGTTGTTCTGTGACAGCGGTCAGAGCAATTTAATGCCTATTTCCTTCTTAGCTCATGAGAGTCCATATCTTCATAACATATTGTATATATTCCAGCCTACCAGGAGGAGGTCAAGAACCCTGACAGAGCTTTAATCCCCTACCCCACTTTCTCTCCCTCTTCAGTTTGTTCTTGGCTTCCGAGGAGAGATGTTGAAAATTTCAGAAGTGCTTTACTATCAAGTTTATTATTTTTTCATATGATTTGTGGTTTAAGACCTGACTTGGGACACTGTACCCCTAGAAAACTTCACTCCAAGAATATTTAAGAAGACTTTGAGTGAAACAGGGCTAAGGATTATTGTTTTTTGCTTTCCATTACTCTAGTGGGTAATCTAACAGCCATAATTGCCCTCAGGCATCAAAGGGACCCCACCCTGAAGGGTTACAGATATATCTTCAGTATCCTCTGCAGTATATTTTTTTGCACTGGATGGGTTCTCTATTTGGATCATCAACCTGTGAGGGAGAAAGGCCTCAGCATGCTGGTAAGACACAGTGAAGGGTAGCTTCAGTCCAGGTAAGTCACTACAGAGCCCAGGAGCTATCCAATAGTACTCTCCTTACAGGTACTACATAGCTGGGGGTCACAGCCTTATACCCGAGGAGCTTTACCTATGTGTTTAACATGAGAATTTGGGGGATGAGACACAGGATAGTTCTTATCTAGCATCCTTATGACTCCTTAGCAGCTCAATTTACTCCTTTTCCTCAAAAAACGTATTTTTGCATTTTTCAGGAAAAAAATGGGTACTGTCTCTTTAAGAGAGCTAGTAACTGCCCTATGCAATTATAAGTTTGATCTCAAAAATCACAAAGCAGCTCAGGGTAACACAGGGACCTTAGGGGAGGTGTTTTTTCACAATTTAAAATTTTGACAGTTATTTCAAATAGCACAGGCCTTTGGGCCTACATATTATATCAATAAGCTCTGCCTCCTCTCCTTGACAAGCCTTTTCCCTCTCTGCTTCAGTTGTTGTGAATTTAAGATGGTGAATTATTAGGCATTTTGGTGTTTTAATCTGGCAAATTTAACCCCTTCTATGCCCTGGAGGTGGGTGATTAAATCTTACAAGAGCTGCTAAGGGGGTTGGGTGTTTAGATGGTTTTCTGTGCTACTTCATTTTCATTCTCTTAGCTCTTTTATGTTCTGGTAGTGAGGTGTGCTGTGAGCAAGTACTGGTGTAAATAATTGTATTCTCAGTTTTTGGACAACAATTTACTTTTAATTGTGTATCTCCCCCCCCCCCCCATCTGTACACAGTTTTGTGTGTTGAGCAGCAAATTTAACCCACTAAGGCGCACTTTGACACCAATTGGTATCTCATGCACGTCTGCCTATCCTTTATTACCACAACTTGGTCTATTTTCATGCAGCAAGCTGATCAAACTGCCTTAGTTTGTGTAATGAGTTTATATATTCGAAAAGGCTTATCTGCTTTAAATTAACAATTTATATATTCATCATATAGGATTGTTTTTCATTTATCTCAGCTGCTTAAATTTATATAAAAAATGTATACATAAATATAATACATGTATGTCCTTGCTGCTAGAGTTTGATCAATTATTAGAGAGAGTTTTGTTATCTCTGCACATACTGTTTTAATAATCTGAGTCTCTACTACAGAATGTACAAGACCTTTCTGAAGTGGCTCAACTTTGAATATTCATTCCTTCAATCATGAATATTTACTATTTTATGGTTGTATGACTCTTCACAGGGTGATGTACAAATCTCTGTTACATGCATGTTTATAACAGTGATGTGCAGTCACTAGAGGCAGGTGAGGCAGTGCTTCACCTCTCATATGGGCAAAAATAAATATTTTTTTTATTGGCTTTAAAAAAATAAAAAAAATTGCTATTTCTCCAACATAGGTGTGTCCGGTCCACGGCGTCATCCTTACTTGTGGGATATTCTCTTCCCCAACAGGAAATGGCAAAGAGCCCAGCAAAGCTGGTCACATGATCCCTCCTAGGCTCCGCCTACCCCAGTCATTCTCTTTGCCGTTGTACAGGCAACATCTCCACGGAGATGGCTTAGAGTTTTTTAGTGTTTAACTGTAGTTTTTATTATTCAATCAAGAGTTTGTTATTTTAAAATAGTGCTGGTATGTACTATTTACTCTGAAACAGAAAAGAGATGAAGATTTCTGTTTGTAAGAGGAAAATGATTTTAGCAACCGTTACTAAAATCCATGGCTGTTCCACACAGGACTGTTGAGAGGAATTAACTTCAGTTGGGGGAACAGTGAGCAGTCTTTTGCTGCTTGAGGTATGACACACTCTAACAAGACGATGTAATGCTGGAAGCTGTCATTTTCCCTATGGGATCCGGTAAGCCATTTTTATTCACAAGGGCTTATTAAGACTGTAGACATTTTCTGGGCTAAATCGATTCATATATTACACATATTTAGCCTTGAGGAATCATTTAATCTGGGTATTTTTGTAAAATAATATCGGCAGGCACTGTTTTAGACACCTTATTCTTTAGGGGCTTTCCCTAATCATAGGCAGAGCCTCATTTTCGCGCCGGTATTGCGCACTTGTTTTTGAGAAGCATGACATGCAGTCGCATGTGTGAGGAGCTCTGATACATAGAAAAGACTTTCTGAAGGCGTCATTTGGTATCGTATTCCCCTTTGGGCTTGGTTGGGTCTCAGCAAAGCAGATACCAGGGACTGTAAAGGGGTTAAAGTTAAAAACGGCTCTGGTTCCGTTATTTTAAGGGTTAAAGCTTCCAAATTTGGTGTGCAATACTTTTAAGGCTTTAAGACACTGTGGGGAAATTTTGGTGAATTTTGAACAATTCCTTCATACTTTTTCGCAATTGCAGTAATAAAGTGTGTTCAGTTTAAAATTTAAAGTGACAGTAACGGTTTTATTTTAAAACGTTTTTTGTACTTTGTTATCAAGTTTATGCCTGTTTAACATGTCTGAACTACCAGATAGACTGTGTTCTGAATGTGGGGAAGCCAAGGTTCCTTCTCATTTAAATAAATGTGATTTATGTGACACTGAAAATGATGCCCAAGATGATTCCTCAAGTGAGGGGAGTAAGCATGGTACTGCATCATTCCCTCCTTCGTCTACACGAGTCTTGCCCACTCAGGAGGCCCCTAGTACATCTAGCGCGCCAATCCTCCTTACTATGCAACAATTAACGGCTGTAATGGATAATTCTATCAAAAACATTTTAGCCAAAATGCCCACTTATCAGCGTAAGCGCGACTGCTCTGTTTTAGATACTGAAGAGCATGAGGACGCTGATGATAATGGTTCTGAAATGCCCCTACACCAGTCTGAGGGGGCCAGGGGGCCAGGGAGGTTTTGTCTGAGGGAGAAATTTCAGATTCAGGGAAAATTTCTCAACAAGCTGAACCCGATGTGATTACATTTAAATTTAAGTTGGAACATCTCCGCGCTCTGCTTAAGGAGGTATTATCCACTCTGGATGATTGTGAGAATTTGATCATCCCAGAGAAACTATGTAAAATGGACAAGTTCCTAGAGGTCCCGGGGCTCCCAGAAGCTTTTCCTATACCCAAGCGGGTGGCGGACATTGTAAATAAAGAATGGGAAAGGCCCGGTATACCTTTCGTCCCTCCCCCCATATTTAAAAAATTGTTTCCTATGGTCGACCCCAGAAAGGACTTATGGCAGACAGTCCCCAAGGTCGAGGGAGCGGTTTCTACTTTAAACAAACGCACCACTATACCCATAGAAGATAGTTGTGCTTTCAAAGATCCTATGGATAAAAAATTAGAAGGTTTGCTTAAAAAGATGTTTGTTCAGCAAGGTTACCTTCTACAACCAATTTCATGCATTGTCCCTGTCACTACAGCCGCGT
Organism: Bombina bombina; assembly: GCF_027579735.1. Taxonomy (NCBI): domain Eukaryota; kingdom Metazoa; phylum Chordata; class Amphibia; order Anura; family Bombinatoridae; genus Bombina; species Bombina bombina. The sequence goes on along the minus strand of NC_069504.1, from coordinate 430,738,650 downwards.
GTTTCTGGTTCGATGAGCTAGTAAAGGCGATCGATAGTGATTCTCCTCCTTATGAGGAGATTATGGACAGAACGGACATAGTCCTGGCCTTTCTCAGATCTCACGGATGGAAAGTGAACGTGGAAAAGAGTTCTCTATCTCCGTCGACAAGGGTTCCCTTCTTGGGAACAATAATAGACTCCTTAGAAATGAGGATTTTTCTGACAGAGGCCAAAAAAACAAAACTTCTAAACTCTTGTCAAACACTTCATTCCGTTCCTCTTCCTTCCATAGCGCAGTGCATGGAAGTAATAGGTTTGATGGTAGCGGCAATGGACATAGTTCCTTTTGCGCGCATTCATCTAAGACCATTACAACTGTGCATGCTCAGTCAGTGGAATGGGGACTATACAGACTTGTCTCCGAAGATACAAGTAAATCAGAGGACCAGAGACTCACTCCGTTGGTGGCTGTCCCTGGACAACCTGTCACAAGGGATGACCTTCCGCAGACCAGAGTGGGTCATTGTCACGACCGACGCCAGTCTGATGGGCTGGGGCGCGGTCTGGGGATCCCTGAAAGCTCAGGGTCTTTGGTCTCGGGAAGAATCTCTTCTACCGATAAATATTCTGGAACTGAGAGCGATATTCAATGCTCTCAAGGCTTGGCCTCAGCTAGCAAAGGCCAAGTTCATACGGTTTCAATCAGACAACATGACGACTGTTGCGTACATCAACCATCAGGGGGGAACAAGGAGTTCCCTGGCGATGGAAGAAGTGACCAAAATCATTCAATGGGCGGAGACTCACTCCTGCCACCTGTCTGCAATCCACATCCCAGGAGTGGAAAATTGGGAAGCGGATTTTCTGAGTCGTCAGACATTACATCCGGGGGAGTGGGAACTCCATCCGGAAATCTTTGCCCAAATTACTCAACTGTGGGGCATTCCAGACATGGATCTGATGGCCTCTCGTCAGAACTTCAAGGTTCCTTGCTACGGGTCCAGATCCAGGGATCCCAAGGCGACTCTAGTAGATGCACTAGTAGCACCTTGGACCTTCAAACTAGCTTATGTATTCCCGCCGTTTCCTCTCATCCCCAGGCTGGTAGCCAGGATCCATCAGGAGAGGGCGTCGGTGATCTTGATAGCTCCTGCGTGGCCACGCAGGACTTGGTATGCAGATCTGGTGAATATGTCATCGGCTCCACCATGGAAGCTACCTTTGAGACGAGACCTTCTTGTTCAAGGTCCGTTCGAACATCCGAATCTGATCTCACTCCAGCTGACTGCTTGGAGATTGAACGCTTGATCTTATCAAAACGAGGGTTCTCGGATTCTGTTATTGATACTCTTGTTCAGGCCAGAAAGCCTGTAACTAGAAAAATTTACCACAAAATATGGAAAAAATATATCTGTTGGTGTGAATCTAAAGGATTCCCTTGGGACAAGGTAAAGATTCCTAAGATTCTATCCTTTCTTCAAGAAGGATTGGAGAAAGGATTATCTGCAAGTTCCTTGAAGGGACAGATTTCTGCCTTGTCTGTGTTACTCCACAAAAAGCTGGCAGCTGTGCCAGATGTTCAAGCCTTTGTTCAGGCTCTGGTTAGAATCAAGCCTGTTTACAAACCTTTGACTCCTCCTTGGAGTCTCAACTTAGTTCTTTCAGTTCTTCAGGGGGTTCCGTTTGAACCCTTACATTCCGTTGATATTAAGTTATTATCTTGGAAAGTTTTGTTTTTGGTTGCAATTTCTTCTGCCAGAAGAGTTTCAGAATTATCTGCTCTGCAGTGTTCTCCTCCTTATCTGGTGTTCCATGCAGATAAGGTGGTTTTACGTACTAAACCTGGTTTTCTTCCAAAAGTTGTTTCTAACAAAAACATTAACCAGGAGATAGTCGTGCCTTCTTTGTGTCCGAAACCAGTTTCGAAGAAGGAACGTTTGTTGCACAATTTGGATGTTGTTCGCGCTCTAAAATTCTATTTAGATGCTACAAAGGATTTTAGACAAACATCTTCCTTGTTTGTTGTTTATTCTGGTAAAAGGAGAGGTCAAAAAGCAACTTCTACCTCTCTCTCTTTTTGGATTAAAAGCATCATCAGATTGGCTTACGAGACTGCCGGACGGCAGCCTCCTGAAAGAATCACAGCTCATTCCACTAGGGCTGTGGCTTCCACATGGGCCTTCAAGAACGAGGCTTCTGTTGATCAGATATGTAGGGCAGCGACTTGGTCTTCACTGCACACTTTTACCAAATTTTACAAGTTTGATACTTTTGCTTCTTCTGAGGCTATTTTTGGGAGAAAGGTTTTGCAAGCCGTGGTGCCTTCCATTTAGGTGACCTGATTTGCTCCCTCCCTTCATCCGTGTCCTAAAGCTTTGGTATTGGTTCCCACAAGTAAGGATGACGCCGTGGACCGGACACACCTATGTTGGAGAAAACAGAATTTATGTTTACCTGATAAATTACTTTCTCCAACGGTGTGTCCGGTCCACGGCCCGCCCTGGTTTTTTAATCAGGTCTGATAATTTATTTTCTTTAACTACAGTCACCACGGTATCATATGGTTTCTCCTATGCAAATATTCCTCCTTAACGTCGGTCGAATGACTGGGGTAGGCGGAGCCTAGGAGGGATCATGTGACCAGCTTTGCTGGGCTCTTTGCCATTTCCTGTTGGGGAAGAGAATATCCCACAAGTAAGGATGACGCCGTGGACCGGACACACCGTTGGAGAAAGTAATTTATCAGGTAAACATAAATTCTGTTTTTTTCCCCAGCATTTTTTTTTTCACAGCTACATGTTGTGCAATGGAGAGGCACAAGCAGGTCTGCCCACCATTACACAGCATGCTGCGCCATCTACTGGATGAAAGTGGTTAAGATCATTGCATGGCCCATTATCTGCTTATTTGAGGCAGTCCCATTTGGGCTGACCCAATCCAGTGAGAGGCATTAGTAAGTGGAATTTAGGGTTGGGGCTGGATGTTAAATCATATAAAACAAAACAAAAACGGAAAAAAAAACAACTTTCATTTATTTTGTTGCTGTCCTGTGAAGCTGACAGCTTTGCTAAAGTGAAAAAGAGAGTTCTGTTCTTCTCCTCTAAGTGCAGTGGAATGTTCCACTGTCACTTCCTGAATCCTTACAGAGCAGGAAAGGGAGAGAGGCAGAGAAAGCAGTGTTTCAACCACATTTTATTGTAGTAAGTGCTGCAGCCGTAGATTTTACTGAAATGGATTCTGTTAGTGAAAATTATAATTTAATGAATGTGGTTTAGTGTTTTTGTTGAATTGTGTTGAGATACAGCTCATTAACAGGGGGGACAGTAAGTGAGCATAACCCAATACTGACAGGAAGTCAAAGGGTCAATTCAAATTTAAATCCATAATTTAAAACCCAGAGTTTGAAGTTAAGTGTGCAGTGTCCACATTATTTAAATTAAAGTTTTTGACATTGAATATTGCTAAGCCTCCCTTTTTCATGGTTATTTGATTTAATTAGGTACAAACTCCATATATGTTATGTCTGTTCAGTCAGAGGATGCAGTATCTATTTTTATTTTTCTCTGTGTCTCCATTTATTTAAAGACTGCTGTTAACTTGTAATTCACAAATCAATTGAAAGCTGTTTCATTGTGTTTTTAATATGTGCTGCTTTTATACAAGTTTATATTAATAAAAAGGAGACAATGAGTCATTTAAAAAATATATGTAATTATTGCAGTTAAATGTTTTTAGAAATAATGCCACTGTATAGTAACTGATTAAACACATAGTCAAAGGGAGACATTTAAAATTAAACTTTCATGATTGAGGTAGAGCATGCTATTTTAATAGACTTTTCTAGTTATTTATATTTTGAGAATTAGCATCAACTGTTACTGGCCCCATGTCAGCAAATCAAATTAGTTTTTGAAAGGAACATGAAAGTCATAATTACATTTCCATCATTCAGATAGAAATTGCACACAAAAAACCTTTCTATTTTACTTTTATTATTATGTACTTCATACTTTTGGTATCCTTTGGTGTCCTTTGTTGAAGAGCATACCTAAGTGGGATGTGCACGTGCATATGAACACCATATTGCAGCAGCTGTGTTGGCAGTATTGATAACTTGTCCTTTGTGTAAAATTTGTATGGTAAATTATTTCTATTTTTACAATACAGTAGTGAGTAGAGAAGAGATTGTGTATCATTCTAATTGCTTAGTAATTGGCACTGTGCCACAGAATTGTGTGAGTGTGTATGTGAGCAGAGTGTGTGTGGGTGTCAGTGAGCAGAGTATGTGTGCTTTATTCTCCAGCTAATCAATACATTTCCGATGAGCTGGTGCTTTAGTGCAGTGTTTCTCAACAATGGTCCTCAAGTACCCCCAACAGGTCAGGTTTTCATTATAGCCAAATCAGTGCACAGGTGAAGTTATCAGCTGATCAGTAACTCAGTGGTTACTAACTTGCTCTCACCCATCACCTGATTATGTCACCTGTGCACTGGTTCAGCTATCATTTAAACCTGCCCTGTTGGGGGTACTTGCGGCCCTCTGTACATGTGTTTCTCCGGCGTATCATATCTAGTGCCTCACCAGCCTCTGACCTCACTGCACATCACTGGTTTATAACCATATGTATGGCATTTTTTTTTTTTGTCAAGCTCATACCATATTTAAATTCCATATATCTAACTCTTTTAGTATTCTTTGGAATACAGATTTAAAATGGCATACTCTTCTTACATTACATACATAGTATATATAGTTATGAAATTGTACGGCAGGTTATTTTGAATATTATTGCAGGACTTAAGTTTAGTTATACAATTATTATACTTTTCTATACAGATAGGTGTGCTTTATGTGCCCATACATGAGTGTATTTATAATTGGTTGTATAACCAGTTTATGTCAGCAATATAAAGTACAGTGCAAAAGTCTTAGGTCACCATTAGATTTGTTGTTTTAGCAAATGACCATACCTTTATTAAGATATCAACAAAAAATACAGGAAATATGTACACAAAATATAAAAAAATAACATTTCAAAACAAAATGGCCTCTTCAGGCAAAATCAGTATTTAGTGTGAGATCCATTAGCAGTAAGCACACCTGGAACTCTTGGGGAAACTGTCCTTTGGTTTTCTGAAGTAATATTCTAGTATATTATACCAGGCTTCTTTCAGCACTTTCTTGAGTTCTTCTTTAGATTTTGGTTGTCTTTTGGACCCAAAAATTTCAAACTTGGATTAGTCACTCCATAATACTCTTTTTCCACTGATCTTCATTCCAATCTTTGTGAGCTTTAGCAGAGCTGAGCTCTTTCACCCTGTTCCCCTTCTGGAAAAAGTGGTTTCTTTGCTGCTACCCTTCCACAATGACCATTCCTGATCAAGTTTCTTCGGACCGTAGAAGGGTCAACTTGACATCTAGATGAAGCTGTCAGATGCTCAGCCAGGTCCTTGCTGAACGTCTTCCGGTTTCTCAAAAAAGAAACTCTGAGAGACTTCTCCTTAGATTTTGAAAGTTTTCTTGGCCTTCAAGTCTTTTTTTTGTTGTTGTCATTGACCTCTCCTGATTCTTCAAATTTCTTTATAACAGCTTGAAGACCACATTGCACTTGACATTGACTTGAAATTGATATACATCTGTACATGTAGATACTGTGCAGACAAAGATTGTCTGATTCATGTACAACATGGTGCACAATGTTTTTAATATGCATACGTTTATATATATATATATACAGGGAGTGCAGAATTATTAGGCAAGTTGTATTTTTGAGGATTCATTTTATTATTGAACAACAACCATGCTCTCATTGAACCCAAAAAACTCATTAATATTAAAGCTGAATAGTTTTGGAAGTAGTTTTTAGTTTGTTTTTAGTTATAGCTATTTTAGGGGGATATCTGTGTGTGCAGGTGACTATTACTGTGCATAATTATTAGGCAACTTAACAAAAAACAAATATATACCCATTTCAATTATTTATTTTTACCAGTGAAACCAATATAACATCTCAACATTCACAAATATACATTTCTGACATTCAAAAACAAAACAAAAACAAATCAGTGACCAATATAGCCACCTTTCTTTGCAAGGACACTCAAAAGCCTGCCATCCATGGATTCTGTCAGTGTTTTGATCTGTTCACCATCAACATTGCGTGCAGCAGCAACCACAGCCTCCCAGACACTGTTCAGAGAGGTGTACTGTTTTCCCTCCTTGTAAATCTCACATTTGATGATGGACCACAGGTTCTCAATGGGGTTCAGATCAGGTGAACAAGGAGGCCATGTCATTAGATTTTCTTCTTTTATACCCTTTCTTGCCAGCCACGCTGTGGAGTACTTGGACGTGTGTGATGGAGCATTGTCCTGCATGAAAATCATGTTTTTCTTGAAGGATGCAGACTTCTTCCTGTACCACTGCTTGAAGAAGGTGTCTTCCAGAAACTGGCAGTAGGACTGGGAGTTGAGCTTGACTCCATCCTCAACCCGAAAAGGCCCCACAAGCTCATCTTTGATGATACCAGCCCAAACCAGTACTCCACCTCCACCTTGCTGGCGTCTGAGTCGGACTGGAGCTCTCTGCCCTTTACCAATCCAGCCACGGGCCCATCCATCTGGCCCATCAAGACTCACTCTCATTTCATCAGTCCATAAAACCTTAGAAAAATCAGTCTTGAGATATTTCTTGGCCCAGTCTTGACGTTTCAGCTTGTGTGTCTTATTCAGTGGTGGTCGTCTTTCAGCCTTTCTTACCTTGGCCATGTCTCTGAGTATTGCACACCTTGTGCTTTTGGGCACTCCAGTGATGTTGCAGCTCTGAAATATGGCCAAACTGGTGGCAAGTGGCATCTTGGCAGCTGCACGCTTGACTTTTCTCAGTTCATGGGCAGTTATTTTGCGCCTTGGTTTTTCCACAAGCTTCTTGCGACCCTGTTGACTATTTTGAATGAAACGCTTGATTGTTCGATGATCACGCTTCAGAAGCTTTGCAATTTTAAGAGTGCTGCATCCCTCTGCAAGATATCTCACTATTTTTGACTTTTCTGAGCCTGTCAAGTCCTTCTTTTGACCCATTTTGCCAAAGGAAAGGAAGTTGCCTAATAATTATGCACACCTGATATAGGGTGTTTATGTCATTAGACCACACCCCTTCTCATTACAGAGATGCACATCACCTAATATGCTTAGTTGGTAGTAGGCTTTCAAGCCTATACAGCTTGGAGTAAGACAACATGCATAAAGAGGATGATGTGGTCAAAATACTCATTTACCTAATAATTCTGCACTCCCTGTATATATATATATATATATATATATATATATATATATATATATATATATATATATATATATGCAGATGCCCTTTTCTTTAGTAGGATCATTCTTATATATGTATCTTCAGCTCATAGCTAATGTCATATGCATCAGTACACGCAGAACGTTACTATTTGCTCAGGTATATGCATTTATGTGCATATATGTGTACCGCATAGTCAAGGCTGAGTTTATGTTCATCATCGTAAACTTTTTATTATGTATGCATAAGTGAACATATTAACAGACACTGTTTATACAGTACAGGGATAAGAACATATCCCACAGTGCACACACTATTTTTCTGTATATAAAAACTATATAGATGTGTATTAGTGCACTATATGTATCTTTCTGGTACAAATAAATGTGCAAACACATGGAGTTTGCTATCAGCTGTTCAGTTATTTGTACAACATGTAACAGCACATCTAAATACCGATAATGTGTATTTAGATATAGTCACTCTCAGGTGCAGCTCTGCACAAACTGGGATAATGAATGTGTTGCTGTATTTATATGCAGATAGTCATCATATATAATGTGAAAAGAGAAAAAAAACAGAGCGCAGCCCATCTAAGAGTAAAAGTTTTAATAATCCACAGTGTGCGCAAGGTAAAAATGAACACTTAGAAGAAGTTAATAAAATCAAGCCCAATGATAAAAGCTCTGAGTCTAGCAGTAGTCCTAAAGAAACCAGGATATGGAAAACAATTGACCCACGCCATGCCCGGGAAATGCGCAGAAACCCGTGGGTGAGTAGGGGAAGGCCTGGAGGATCCAAGGACCCTGATGACATCAGAGCGTTGGATGACCTCAACGCGTTTCTTCTGATAACGTCCAGACTTTCTCAAGAAGAGTATAGGTATTACGAATGATGATACGGCTTAAAAAATCAGTGTGAAGCACTGATTGGTGGATCTGATGCGTGTGTGATCCTCGCTTGCCGGATATGCATTGAATCTATTTGCAAAAGGACAGCGGCCATTGTGAATAAAAAATGTCCATCAGTAATGACATAAAGATATTGTAACAAATGATGCATAAGATCAATACATAATGAGAAGTTAATATGGAAAAACAAATAGATAAGTGCCTACAGTCAGAATATACAGTATATACACATCTACAATCAAAACTGTATCTAAACTCATGAGATAAAATATGTAATTGATAATTACCTGTAATATAAATGAAGGCTATAAGTTGTGTTCTTGAATGATTGTGATCAAGAATTACATATACATTCTATTATAAACATACTGGAAGGTAAAAGGTTAAACAGTAAGTTCCCTATAGTGTGAGCAAATATTGTGAGCTATGTTCCGCTTGTAAAATTGTATATTGACTGACATGAAAATGTCAATGAACCTGTTAAATGAGTGCGTCCAAATATAAAAAAGTGTATAATAATCAGAAAATGATGAGGAAAGAATTATTCGGTCCAACTAAAAAGAAGGAAGGCACGGAGACAAAAAAAGGCATTCAAATCTAGGATGATATTTAAACCTCTAGGAGTTAAGGTTTGTAATTCATGGATACAGAATTTTTCTCTTTGAAGAAGGATCCTTAGCCTATTAGAAGATTTATTGGGGGGAATGGTTTCAATAATTTTAACTGTTAAGCAGTCAGGATTAGATTGATGTTTTAATTTGAAGTGGTGAGGTATACTGTGTGCATCTAATTCATGATTAATGTTATATTTATGTTTGTTGAACCTTTTACAAATAGTTCTTTTGGAACAGATTGATTTTTTACTCCTTTTTTAGGTATTCCATTGGGAATTCCTTTTATCATGGCATTGACATTATTTATCTCATTATTATTATTATTTCTCTTCATTTTTATTAATATTGTTTGAATTAGTATTACTTGCTGGTTCCTCAGCACATTAGGATTAATATCGTCCTTTATCACATCTTGGTTCACAGAGAGCGCAGTATTTACCTGTCAGGGTTTTTTCCCTGCTGTGTTTGCCATGTGCTGCTGGCAGCCATTTTACTCACCTCTCTTGCTGACTCTGGTGCATAGTGTGTGATGCTGCTAATTTCCTGCATGGCCAGACTAGTGTACATCATCCATGTAAGACAGATTGCAGTCTAAGAATTGTGATGTCATCACTTATTATTTAAAGGGCCTCTGTTCAGTATGCTTTGCCCTTGCGTTGTCTTAGAGTTCCAGTTCCTGTGTATTACATGGCTGTCTGATGGCCCTCCTGGTTCCTGATCCCTGGCTTGTTCCTGACTCTGCTGTTCTCCTTGTTCCTGATTCCGGTTTGTCTGACTACTCGCTTTGGCTCCTGACTCAGCTCGTCTGACTACCAGCTCTGGTTTTGACTCCTGGCTTGTTATTTGACTTGTAGACTTTTTATTATTTTTTGTTATTAATAAAGGTGTGATTATTTTTGTACTTCTCGTCTCAGTCTGATTCCTGACATCCTGATGGTGCTAATAATCCACCTTTACCTACCATCATTTCCAGGATGGGTGAACAGGATCACCGCTTGGATCAATTTGCAGTAGCTCTGCAAACCCTGCTGACTCGCACTGCACATTTGGACCAAAGTGTCCCTCAAGTTATGGCTGCTCCTGTTTCCACTGCTGCACCTAGTCCATACCAGGAGAATGTCTGGTTCTGCACCTCTACCTCAGTGATATGGAGGCGATCCTATTCAGTGCAGAGGGTTTTTGAACCAGGTGGGCATTTACTTTGAGATGTTACCTCAGGCGTTTCCCTCTGACAGAGCTAAGGTGGGATTTTTCATCTTGTTACTCTCTGACACAGCTCTTGCCTGGGCTAATCCCTTGTGGGAGACTAATAAACCTGTGATTTCAAATTACCCTGAATTTGTGGCCTCCTTTCGAAGGGTATTTGATGTTCCGGCTCGCTCCTTCTCTGCTGCTAAACTACTCATGTCCATTTAGCAAGGTACAAGATCTGTTTCTCAGTATGCCATTGAGTGCCGTACGCTTGCCGCAGAGGTAGGTTGGAACAATGAAGCAAGCAAGAGGGGTGTACCGGTACACGGTCAAAGACTCCAGATAGTGCAGAAAAAAGCCCTTTAGCAACGGTTGTAACCTCAATTTACCCGGAGTGCCATAGCAAACGGCGGATCAAGCCAGGGGATAAAGCAAAAGTACAAAAGATAGCAGGCACTGCTGAGTTAGTAAAAATGAAAAGTATACATTTTATTGGTTCCACATAAAAATGAAGGGAGAAAGGTTCTTCAAGCAGTGGTAGCTTTGGTATTGTATCCCACTAGTAAGGATGACATCCGTGGACTCAGCGTATCTTGTAGAAGAAAAGGAAATTTATGCTTACCTGATAAATTTATTTCTTCTACGATACGACGAGTCCACGGCCCACCCTGTTATTTTTTAAGGCAGGTATATTTTTTAGTTAAACTTCAGTCACCTCTGCAACTTTGGCTTTTCCTTTCTCCTCCTAACTTTGGTCGAATGACTGGAGGTGGAGGGAAGGGAGGAGCTATATATACAGCTCTGCTGTGGTGCTCTTTGCCACTTCCTGTCAGCAGGAGGATAAATCCCACAAGTAAGGATGAATTCCGTGGACTCGTCGTATCGTAGAAGAAATAAATTTATCAGGTAAGCATAAATTTCCTTTTTCTTTGGTTTTCCATATAGGCCTGTTTTTGTCATGATGGAGCATACTGGTTTGTCCTCACTACTCTAAATGTTAGTTCCATAGAAGCTAGATCCTCTGAACACTTTACTACTAATATTAAGTTTGTTTGTTGCAAACTTAATGATGTAATACCCCTACTCAGCTTTGTATTTCTTGTATGGATCATATAATACATTTTGATCAGACCAATGTTGCTTTTGCAACTAAGGATATCTGTCCTCCGTCTGTTTGTTCTATGCAGGATAATGTCTCTCATCATCCTGAAAGAAAATAATTTATCAAGTAAGCATAAATTGTGGTTTCCATCTAAAGGGGAGGAGAGTCCACGGCTTCATTCATTACTTTTGGGAATAAAGAACCTAGCCACCAGGAGGAGGCAAAGACACCCCAGCCAAAGGCTTAAATACCTCCCCCACTCCCCTCATCCCCCCAGTCATTCTTTGACTTTCGTCACAGGAGGATGGCAGAGAAGTGCTGAAGATTCGGAGTAGTCTCTTATGGAGGGTAGTACTCTTTGGAATGGGACTGGAGTTTTAAGAAGTCCTGTCAGCCTCTCAGTGAGAGCTTGGGTGAAAGTTAGAGTCCGGAGATGCAGGGAGAGTCTTTCTGCAAAACCATCCTGACTCATATTAACAGTGCCACAAGCAATCAGCGTTGACGAGTTTTGCTGCCTTTTTTCTGCACTCAAGACCATGTCGGGACCGATGCTTCTACCTGTCACACTTGAAGACCCGTGTTCCTGTTTCACAGCATAGATTCTGGTAAGGTCATTCCATTTTTTATACATAACGACATCACAGAAGACAGGGTCACAGTATGGTGTCTTTTATCTTATGGAATCAAGGGTTAATATTCCTGGTAAGGGGATTATTGAACAGGGGGGGTTATACATGATATTGTTTATTGTGTGATTGCTGCGTTATGTGCGAGATGTGGATCCGGCAATGGTGGAACTTTCAGGTTGACTTCCGGGAGTATTGCGCGGCCGGTTTTGGCGTGTTTTCTCCTTAGTGCACGGGCGGTCCTGCGAGGCATCCCATGTGACCGTGTGTGACGTCTCCACTTCCTCTGTTTACAGGCGGTGCAGGAGATGAAGCGGTTTCTGTAGTCCGGGTCATAGGAGGTGGTGAGTGCCCCTGCCATTGGTGGTATAAAGGTGCCTCTTTATTAAGTTGATTTAGTCCATAATAAAAGTGCAAGCTATGTAGGACTTTGACGCGTTAGAGGGTACTCTCTTTAACAAAGTCTCATTCCTGTGTTTATTGTGAAGAGGCTCTTGTAGATCAGCCTGCTAAACTATGTTCCACATGCCTTGATAAAGTTGCGACATCTAAAAATAAACGGATGTCTAGTACTACTGAGTCGTCCACCTCTGAGGGTTCCCCGTCCCGTGAGGTGTGTTCCCTGCTTTCATCTCCAAGTGCACATGCAGCGCCCCAGGGTCCAACCGTTACTTCTACGGGAGAGATTTGTTGGCTGTCAGATTTTATGGATCAATTGCAAACGGCGGTATCAAAAGTGATCCATGCCGTATCACGTTCTGCTAAGCGCAAGCGTAGGCGTATCATTGTGGTCCTGCCCAGGAGTTGTTTATGCCTATGGAAATATAAGAGGCGTTATACGATGATGAGGCCCACTCCGATTCTTCGGAGGAGGCTCCTTCTGGATCAGAGTCCGTGTCATCTCATCCTCCGGCAGCTGAGGAGCCTGACTTTAGGTTTAGGATAGAGAATTTGCGCTTTTTGCTGAAGCAAGTGCTTGCTACTCTGGAGGTCGCAGGAACCGAATCTTCCGGAGGAACCTTAGATTCCTAAACTTGATAAGGTATACGAGGACAGGGTGATGCCTCAGACCCTCCCGGTTCCTGTTAAGATTGCTAATATTATTAAGAATGAATGGGAGCGATTTGGTTCTTTCTTTTCCCCTTCTTCCTTTAAGAAATTGTTCCCCCGTCCCGGACCCTCAACTCGAGCTGTGGGGGACTGTCCCTAAGGTGGATGGGGCTATTTCCACGCTTGCAACGCGGACAACTATTCCTCTCGAGAAAAGTTTGTCGTTTAAAGAGCCCATGGATAAAAAGTTGGAAAACATGTTAAGGAAAATGTTTCAGAACACGGGGTTTGTTTTTCAACTGGTAGCGGCTGTAGCCGCAATTTCCGGAGCTGTGACATATAGGTGTGAATCCCTGTGTGATATGGTCGAGAGGGAGACTTCCATCAACAAGATACAGGATAAGATTAAGCTGTTGAGGATCGAAAATTCTTTTATTTGTGCCACCAATATGCAAATTATTCGCCTGAACGCAAACGTTTCAGGATTCTCCGTTTTAGCTTGCAGGGCTCTGCGGCTAAAGTCTTGGTCTGCGGTCATGACCTCTAAGTCGAGGCTGTTGTCTCTGTATTTTTAAGGAAAGATTCTGTTCGGTCCAGGATTGGATTCGATCATATCCACGGTTACGGGAGGCAAGGGAGCTTTCCTATCGCAGGATAAGAAGGCTAAGCCTAGAGGATCTACTTTTCGCCCCTTTCGTGCGGACAAGGCCCAGCGCCAGCAACCCGGTGCAAAAGCGGATCAGTCCAAGGGAACTTGGAAGCCTGCTCAGTCTTTGAACAAGTCCAAGCAGAACAAGAAGCCCGCCGAGACATAATCGGCATAAAGGGGCGGGTCCGACTGGTCTTCAGGCCATGTAGGGGGCAGATTGTCTCTCTTCTCCGAAGCCTGGTTGCAGGACGTTCAGGACCCTTGGGTTCTGGAGGTTGTTGCCCAGGGTTACAGGATAGGATTCAGTTCCCATCTGCCCAGGGGCATTGCTGTGGCACCCTATTTGGATGACATCCTAGTCCAGTCACCGTCGTTCAGCCTCGCAGAGGATCATTTAAGCACTCTTCGTTCTTGCTCCAATCTCACGGTTGGATGATCAACTCAGGAAAGAGTTTCCTGGTTCCCAGCAACAGGGTGGAGTTCCTGGGCAAGATAATAGACTCTATGTCCATGAAGATATTTCTTACAGATCAACGACGCAGGAAGATTGCGCCCACCTGTCTTGCCCTTCAGTCGTCCTCAAGCCCTTCAGTGGCTCAGTGTATGGAGATGATCGGGCTTATCGTCTCTAGCATAGATGTCATCCCCTTCGCCAGGTTCCATCTCAGACCTCTTCAATTGTGCATGTTGAGACAGTGGAATGGCAATCATTCAGATCTATCACAACGGATATCCATGGATGCTCGGACCAGGGATTCCCTCTCTTGGTGGATCCGTCCGGAGCATCTGTCCCTGGGGACATCCTTCTTGAGACCGTCCTGGGAGATTGTGACCACGGTGGCGAGTCTCGCAGGATGGGGAGCTGTTTGGTGTGCCAGGATGGCACAAGGAAAGTGGAACTGGAAGAAGTCTCTTCTTCAGATAAATATTCTGGAACTTCGAGCAATTTACAATGCTCTGAGGGCATGGCATCCTCTGGGGTCATTCAGCTTCATCAGATTCCAGACCGACAACATTACCTCGGTGGGGTATGAGGAGTTCCCTAGCAATGAAGGGAGGCTTCTGGGATTTTGGTGTGGGCGGAGTCCCACAGCTGCTCGCTTTCAGCGATCCACATTCCAGGTGTGGACAACTGGGAAGCAAACTTTCTCAGCAGGCAATCATTCCATCCGGGGGAATGGTCTCTTCACCCAGAAGTGTTTGTGGAGATTTGTCTAATGGCGTCCAGGCTCAATTGCAAGCTGCCCCGATACGGGTCAAAGGATCCCCAGGCAGAGCTGATAGATGCCTTAGCGGTACTTTGTGGATTCAGTCTAGGTTACATACCACTTCTACCTCGTGTAGTGGCATGCATCAAACAGGAGCGAGCTTTGGCCATTCTGATTGCTTCATCGTAGCCGCGGAGGACGTGGTTTGCGGATCTGGTGGGGATGTCATCCTCTCCGCCATGGAGGTTACCCTGTCGCAGGGATCTGCTGGAACAGGGTCCCTTTCAACTTCAAAATCTCGTTTCTCTGAGGCTGACTGCGTGGGGATTGAATGCCTAGTCTTAGCCAAGAGAGGTTTTTCTGAATGTGTGATTGACACTCTAGATCAGGCAAGGAAGCCAGTCACTCGTCGCATCTACCATAAGGTGTGGAGGACTTACTTGTCCTGGTGTGAGAAGCATGGATATCCTTGGCACAAGGTGAAGGTATCCAGGATTCTGTCTTTTCTCCAGAAGGGTTTGGGCAGTCTGCTCCCCCGTGGAGCTTAAACTTAAAAGGTATTGTAGAGGGTTCCGTTTGAGCCTATGCATTCCATTGATATTAAGATTCTGTCCTGGAAGGTTCTCTTCCTGTTGGCTATTGTATCGGCACACAGAGTATCTAAACTCGCTTACTTGCAATTCGAGCCTCCTTACCTGGTTTTTCATGCGGATAAGGCGGTTTTACGCACCGGTTTGGGGTTTCTACCCAAAGTGGTGTCTAACCGTAACATCTTTCAGGAAATAATTGTTCCTTCTTTGTGTCCTAACCCTTCGTCTTCTAAGGAGAGGTTACTTCATAATCTGGATGTGGTTCGTGCCTTGAAGTTTTTGTGGTGTATTCCGGGAAGCGCAAGGGGCACAGGGCCTCTTCCACTTCTTTGTCTTTTTGGTTGAGGAGTTTGATTTAGTTGGCCTATGAGACAGCGCTGTGGCTTCGTCTTGGGCCTTCAAGAATGAGGCCTCTATGGAGCAGATTTGTAAGGCGGCTACCTAGTCCTCCTTACACACTTTTACAAAATTTTACAAATTTGACGTTTTTGCTTCTGCGGAAGCTTTTTTTGGAAGAAAGATTTTGCAGGCTGTGGTGCCCTCAGACTAGGGTCCGCCTTTTTACCCTCCTGGTTTCATTCAGTGTCCTCTAAAGCTTGGGTATATGTTTTCCAAAAGTAATGAATGAAGCCGTGGAATCTCTTCCCCTTTAGATGAAAAACATAAATTATGCTTACCTGATATTTTTATTTCCATCGTGGGGAAGAGATTTCACGGCTCCCACCCGTAACTCCGGTGGGCGATGAGGGGAGTGGGGGATGTATTTAAGCCTTTGGCTGGGGTGTCTTTGCCTCCTCCTGGTGGCCAGGTTCTTTATTCCCAAAAGTAATGAATGAAGCCATGGACTCTCCTTCCCAAAATGGAAATGAAATTATCAGGTAAACATAATTAATGTTTTTCCATCTAATACAAGGAGAGTCCACGGCTTTATTCATTACTTGTGGGAAATACAGAACCTGGCCACCGGAAAGAGGCAAAGATATCCCAGCCAAAGGCTTAAATACCTCCCCCACTCCCCTCATCCCCCAGTCATTCTTTGCCTTTCGTCACATGGTCCTCCTTACATACTTTTTCAACGTTTTACAAATTTGGCGTTTTTTTCTTCGGCAGAAGCAGCTTTTGGGAAAAAGGTTTTGCAGGCTGTGGTGTCCCCAGATTAGGGTCTGCCTCCTTCTTACCCTCCCGTTTTTCTTTCAATGTCCTCTAGAGCTTGGGTATTTGTTTCCCACAAGTAATGAATGAAGCCGTGGACTCTCCTCGTATTAGATGGAAAACATAAATTATGCTTAACTGACAATTTCATTTCCATCGTTATGAGGAGAGTCCATGGCTCCTGCCCAGTTTTTATGTTGGGCGGAACTAAATTTATTTTGTTTTTTCTTCTGGCACCATTTATGCCCTGATATTTTTCCTACTGTTCCTTGTTCCCTTGGCAGAATGACTGGGAGATGAGGGGAGTGGGGGATGTATTTAAGCCTTTGGCTGGGGTGTCTTTGCCTCCTCCTGGTGGCCAGGTTCTGTATTTCCCACAAGTAATGAATGAAGCCGTGGACTCTCCTCGTAATGATGGAAATTAAATTATCAGGTAAGCATAATTTTTGTTTTCTGTGGTTTTCAGTATAGGACTGTTTTTTTCATGATGGATTATACTGGTTTGTCCCTACTACCTTTAATGTTAGTTCCATAGAAGCTAGATCCTCTGAATATTTTACTACTACTATTAAGCGAGATCCTCTGAACACTTTACTACTAATATTAAGTGTGTGTGTTGCAAGCTTGTTGATGTAATACCCCCTGCTCATTTTGTATGGATCATTTAATACATTTTAATCAAACCAATGCTGCTTTTGCTACTAAGGATATCTGTCCTCTCTCAGTTGTTATATGCAGGGGAGTTCTTCAAATTTTGCTCCAGGATTTAAAGATTTTGTACACTCTACAATATCTAGAATGTTGGTCGATATGCCTTTTCTAAATTAGAGTAACAAGTCATTTTTTGATAATCCCTCATTTAACATATCTGATTTAAATAGATCTAAGTCGGTTAAGCTGCATGTTTCACATCCTGGGTTTTGTCCTCAGATGATGTCCTTTAGATGATCCGGAATCTGTGTTCAAGATACAGAATCACCTTATTTTTGTTATTGATACTTTGATTAAGGCCCATAATCCTGTGAAAAGGAAAGTTTTCTTCATAAATGGAAAGAGTCCACAGCTCAATTCATTACTTTTGGGAATTCAGAACCAGGAGGAGGCAAAGACAACCCTGCCAAAGGCTTAAATACCCCTCCAACTTCCCTCATCCCCCAGTCATTCTTTGCCTTCCATCCCAGGAGGTTGGCAGAGAAGTGTCAGAAGTTTTCGATAGTCTCTTATGGAGGGCAGTCCTCTTTGGCATGGGACTGGAGTTTTAAGTAGTCCTGTCAGCCTTTCATTGAGAGTCTGGAGATGCAGGGAGAGTCTTTCTGTGATACCATCCTGTCTCATATTAACAGCTCCACAAGCAATCAGCGTTGATGAGTTTCGCTGCCTGCTTTTTTCTCTCAAGTCCATGGCAGAAGTGACGCTACCATCTGTCACACTTGAAGGGCCGTGTTCCTGTTCCACTGCGTAGATTCCGGTAAGATTGTTTAATTTTACTTTCATCATGGATGTATTGTAATTACAAGTGTTTATCCGAGAGGGGCTACAACCTTTCGGGGATAACTTTAACATAGGGTCTCAGTGAGGCTCCTTTTTGTATCTAGGAATCAAGGGTTAATATCTCTTGAGAGGGGTTATTGAACAGGGGGGGGTTTATAATCATGTTTGTTATGTGATTCTGTCTTCTACTGTGAAATGCCTGATGAAACGGTTTGTTAACCGAGAAACGCGTTGCAAATATTGGGGTCCACACTGTTAACCCCTTGGTCTACTTGCCACAACAAACCTATGTGTTGTTGTATTTTATTTTTGTGTTTTTAATAAATTACTTTTTTAAATCATCTGCGAGTGGATCACTCTACCTACTGTCTGCCTGACATCCTTTACAAGAGATATCCCTAACATTTGGTGCAAGTTTACTTTGGAAAATTGGACCTACTACCTCACAGCATTTGAGATTGTGCCTTGAGGTGAGCTGCCTAAATCTGCAGCCTGTCCCTATCAGCACATTGGTGTGCTTTTGGAGCATGTGAGTGCCCATTTCATATCCAGTACAATTTTGCTGTTTATACTCTTAATGGTCTGCACATGTAGTGCTCCTCTCCTGTGTTTCCTGTAATTCTCCAGCACCACATCATTGAGAGCGTGACTGAATGGGTGAGCTGTCACACCTGTAATAATCTGCAGCCTGTCCCTACTAACACATCAGTGTGTTCTTGGAGTATGTGAGTACCCATTTGGCTATCTTTTGAATTCATTGTGTTTACATCTGACGATACATCACATGAGGCGCCCTTCTGTTCTTTTCCTTTTTGTATAGTATCACCTGGACCTGCCAGTGAGGAGGAGGCGGCAGCCACCACTTGAAAAGCAGCTTTTACCTTATCAAGGACATTACACTTTGTTCTATATGTCAATGGTGCTCTAAGAATCATTCCAATTTGTATACAAGATTTTTTTCTGTTTGTTTTATACTGCTTATTACAGACGTGCCAATTCTACACTATTTCACCTTTCATATAGCATATTGTAGCGCCCCCTTGTGTGACCAGGTCACACCTTTTGTATATATTTCTACTGTGTAGTGTTGCTTCGGCTCATGGCTATTTTGGAACATAATGGCCTATGTCCAGTGACGTGGCCTTTAAGTCCTGGCGCGCTTTTGCATGGACTGCACGGTTTACCTTGTGACTCCATTTCTGCATTCCTGGCCGTGTGGCGACGGAGAAATCCTGGTCCGCTGGTTTCTGGTTCTCTGGAGGTGGTGAGTGTTCCAGCCATTGGGGGTGTAAGGTGGCGTTTAGATTTTTCTTATTGGTCCATTGTTTATTCAGTGTCCCAGTTATGGAGGATTCTGATTTTTTGGAGATGGATGTCTCTGATTCAGACTCTACTTCTTGCGAAGAATATAAATTGGCCCGGGTGATACAATCCCATCAGTTATGTTCCAAATGCCGTTTTAGAGTGCTCTGTTCCTCGGGATCAGGGAATCAGGTGCCCACTGAGCCATCCGCCTCTGGGTATTCTATTTTCCACGAGTCGAGTTCCCTACCACCAACTCTTACTACGCATGCAGGTATCCCAAACGCTACTTATCCTTCTATGGATTGTGGTCTGTTCCCACCGGAGGTTATGACATGGTTCCGCATGGCCTCAGGGGGTCAACCTTCGGGGCCGGTGTTTTCTTTTGTTCCGGCGGAGGTATGTTGCGCCTTTCGTTATAGACTGGCACGCTTTCGTGTTCTACTAAGGCTCGTTTTTGGTGTTGCTGGATGATCCCACTCTTAATGGGTCTGGGCATTCTCAGTCTTAATCTTCGACTGGCTTGAATGCATAGACATAAGGGGATGAATTCATCTTCTTATAGTCTTTGTTATTTGGGTATCCTTTTCCAGTTCTGAGCTTGGAAGTCTTGGACCCCTGTTGGGCTCGTGCTGCGGGTCTGTCCATTCTTCCTGGGCGATAACCTATGGGTTGCCTTCTCTCTTATTTTCGGTGAGGATGATTTTTATTTGGTCTAAAGCTCATGTTGTCGTGTGAAGTTTCCTTCAGGAACTTTCTTCTCTGGAATTTGTGGTCGCACTGTCTACAAAGGTCTGTCTGACTGTTCTTTTATCCCTCCATCTAGGGGGAGACTATGGGGCCTTGACAGTGCTGGGGCTCTTGGTTTTACGCTGGTCCTGACTGGGTACGATTCCTTCTGTCTTTGAGGCCTAGTTCAGACACTTGGCGCCTTTTTATGTCCGGTTGGTCCGGTGAGGGTGCCTAGTGATCACAATATGGTTGTTTATTTATTTTATTTACAAGCTTCAACTAGCATCCTGAGAGGACTTGAAGGTCTGTGGTTGCTTAGGGACATGGGGGATTGGTTCAGTCCTTATTCACCTTTCAATCTAGTAGGCCGGGACTACGTTGAGATCCACGACAACATGCTCAGTCGTTTCCAATTTTTCCGGGAACTAGAGTGTTCCTTCCCATTGTGGGTTGGAAGCTTGGAGGATTTAGGTCCTTCATACTGCCATTTTTACGGTTTTGCCTTTCATGGTCTCTTTGGAAGTGTCCTTTTATGACTTGTTACTTTTAGAGGTTCTCTTTCTTTGGGTTGAGACTTTCTGGTTTTTCTGGCGGCTTTGGCCTCTTAATTAAGAAGTGAAGGCCGTGAGGCTCTGTCTCCCTTCGGGAGTTAGTCATCTCCATATCAGGGGTGATAGGAGGTGTTGTCTCTTTTTATAAGCTTTTTGCTTAGGGGATTTTTTTTCTGCCTGGGTTCGGGATGCTTTGCATTCTTCTCCCTTGGGTATGGTCCTCTGGAACATTAATCTGAAAGGATATGGAGACTAACCTTTCTTTCTACTCTTTCGGGTGACTCTGTTCTCGTTCTCATTTCCCTTAGTGTTGCCATTGGGGCCTTTGGGCTCTAGTTATTTTGCGTGACTTTGTCGCGGCCTAGCAACTTGTTGGGGGGATGTTGACCTCCGGCTACGGGTGTTCGATTCCCTTTGGGCTGGGAATTACGAGTGAGTCCTGTACCCGTTCTCCGGGTTTCCCGGTTCTCATCCCCTGTGAGGTCTGATTGCTTCAGACAGGGTATCTTGTGTTCCCTGGGGGTGTTGTTCGTTCTAGGACGATTCTGGTTCCAGGGTTCTTGTCTTTTATCCTTCCTGGATGTCTGGAGACTTATGATCCTGTGGACTGGTTCGGGACGACCCAGTTTTTTCAGGGACCCTATGTTGCGACACACGGGCTAGCTCATTAGGTTTGCAAGCAGTAAGGCCAGAGTTCACATCCACCTTCAGGTACTGGTTATAAACTTTAAGGCCTTACTTGTCCTTCGGGCGGAGTGTGCTCCTCTTCATGGGGAGTTTTGGGTCAACAGTGGTGTCTGGATGATTTTTTCATTCGGTCCGTGTTTTGATCATACTATGGCTTCATGTCTTGTGGACATGTACGCTGTTCTTATCTGTGCCCTTCCCTTTTGAGGGGATAGTTTGTCTTCCTTATGAGCTGAGGTTTCCTCTCTCAGGATGGTATTTGTCCTACCCTGTGTGTAAGAGGGTGGATCAGGTGGCTTATTTCTGTAGGGGCAGCATCTGCTGCTCCATGGGCTCTGTTCCACCTGTTGGAATTTGATCTCTCTATGTAGAGACCGTCTACGAGAGCTGTGACAGGTCTTCTTACGGATCTATTACACTTTTCTCTGTTCCGGGTCCTAGGGGGTTCTCCTTGGGAGTGCCTTATTTTGGAGGAGTGGATTTGGTTGGCACCTGAGCTCTGTTAGGGTCGGTCAGTCCCCCCTTTTTCTTAATCCATTCCCTGGGGGCTTGTGGTTGGGGTCTTTCTGTCCCCCCTGTCTATCATAAAATAGGCTAAATATGGCGCCCAGTAGTGATTCCTAGCTGTCTTACTAACCAGTCCTTCCCTAAGACTGGGACACAGATAAGACAAATATGTTAAATATTTAAGTAAGAAGGCGCTAAAGAAGCTAAGGAGCCCACACCAGGGCGAAACGTGTTGACTTACTAGCAGATTACTACAAAGCTTAAGATTTCATTACTGGATAAAGACATCTCTAAAGGACTCTCCCTGCAGGATCTTGAGAACTGTCAAGTATAGGGAATACAAACGGCCGTTTGTCATATTGAGATCAACAGTCCTGAATACATCATAGCGGGTAACAGAGGAAGAAAATCGAAACCAATAGAAAGCGAGGTGAGAGTGACATCATCACAGCTACGCTTGGGTAAAGGAAGACGCTGAAAACAACAACCGCTGTAATCAACCACCGGAGAAAAGCACAGTAGGCCTATAAAGAGGCACATAATCGTGTCGGAAGTTCCCAGTAAGCATATTCTCTACCTCTATCAGAAGCGCACACAATATGTGCAGGGCATAGTACGTGTCTGAAGATTCCGGTAAGCTATAATTCACATTATCCTGCACTAAGAAGGAAGTGTCTATTTGGTCAGTGTTCCTTGGCCAGACTTTGTTATATTGACATATTCACAAGTAAAGTAGTGATAAGCTACATACCCTGGAAAACTGCAGTTTATAACTTGAAAAATATATATGCCAGTATTGACTCAATAGAGACTTTGGATCTGGATTCCTTATAAAAATATATATGATCTCTCAATGCTAAGGTGGATTAGTGTGTTTACATCGCAGGTTTCTGCTATTGTTGCTAAATATAAACGTGTATATTTGTTGCGATTTTATTGTAACTAATTTGAGGTTGCACACACTCGCCGTTTATAAACTAGATATTTAATATATTTGATACTATTTTAGCAGATACTGCACTTAATGAATTGCTTTTAAGGGAGACGTCCCTAATTTTATATGATTTGATTCTGCAAATGTTTTAGATTTACATATAAATAAACCATAACTGTTTTATTAAAAGTTATTAGATTTATCACCTCTTAGACTCCTTAGCTTCTTTAGCGCTTTCTTACTTAATTATTTAATATATTTGTCCCCCCTGTCTATCAGACATGTCTGTCGCTTGGGCTGGTCCGGTGTTGGAGCAGGATCTGAGATCTGTTGCTCTCCTAAATTCATCCTCGGGGAAGGACTGGCGGCTCTTAGATAGCCTGTGACATTTTCCGCTGGTTAGTATTTAAGTTTCAGAGTCATTTTCAGAGTCATTTTTAGATGACTGCTGCGTGCAGTGTTTTTGACTTCAAAACTGCACTGTGGATACTCTGAACTGTTGCAAGTTCGATCCCCGGTAAGGTCTACTTAGCCTTCCTCCTTTCGAGGTTGATAAGATGAGCAGCCACTTGAGTCCCTTAAGGGGGATTAGATGCGCTTTACAAATACATTCATGTTTTATTGGTGTCTTTTCTTCTTTGTGGAAGAATATGGTAGCTTGTTCCCTTTCTTTAGTAAGGGGTGTGTTGTTTGGAGACTAACTGCTGGGCGACGGTGTCTCCTGGAGGCTGTTGACTCAGTCGAGTCTAGTTCCTGCGGTCTCTAGCAAGGCTTGTGGACTATCTGTGGTCAGTGTCCTTGGGCCTTTTCCTTTTTTTCAAAGTTGTTCTCGGCTTCGGATAGAGCAGGATTTTGTTGGGTAGGGGTTTTCAGGCCTGGTGACCTCAGTTTGGGCCGCATCTTGTACCCTCCAATTGTTGCATTCAGTGTCCTCTATAGCTTGGGTATTGTTTTCCCAAAAGTAATGAATGCAGCTGCGGACTCTCTCCATTTATGAAGAAAAACATAAATTATGCTTACATGATAATTTTCTTTTCTTCAGATGGAAAGAGTCCACAGCTCCCCACCCGTATTTTCTGTGGGGCGTCTATTTTTTGTTCTTCTGGAACCTTTTCACCCTGATATTTTTTCTACTGTTCCTTGTTCCTCAGCAGAATCACTGGGAAATGAGGGAAGTGGGAGGGGTATTTACGCCTTTGGCTGGGGTGTCTTTGCCTCCTCCTGGTGGCCAGGTTCTGAATTCCCAAAAGTAATGAATGCAGTTGTGGACTCTTTCCATCTGAAGAAAAGAAAATGTATGTTTTTCATAGAATTTTTGAAAATCTTTATTTCTTGGTGTGTGAAGTATGGTGGTTTTCACTGGCACTCAAAGAAATTCCTTAGTTTCTTCAGGATGGTTTGGATAAGGGTTTATCTGCCAGTTTTTTAAGAGCCCCAATTTTTGTTTTTTTTGGTTTTGTTTCTCAAAAAGATTGCTAAGCTTCCTGACATTAAGATGTTTGTTCCAGCTTTTGTCAGGATCCAGCCAGTGGTAAAACCAATTCTCCTCTTTGGAACCTTAATTTGGTTCTAATAATATTTCAGGTTGCTCTTTTTAGCCTATGCTCTATTTGGGTACTCAAAGTTTAGTCTTGGAAGATTTTGTTTCTTTCAGCAACTCCTGCTGTTAGAAGAATTCCTGAATTGTCTGCTCTTTTGTGTGGACCTCCTTATCTGATTTGCCATCAGGATAAGGTGGGTATGAGAGCTTGCCATAAGTGGTATCTTTAGAAAACTTTATTCAGAAGTTTGTTGTTCTTTCCTAATTCAAAAGATTCTAAGGAGATACTTTTTCATATTTTGTAACAAGTCTGAGCAGTCCAGTAAGTTTACTCCCTTATCTCAGTTTGCATGAAGGTGTGGTTCCTTGATCCAGAGACTGGTAGGGGGCAGGTTCAGCTTCTTTCAGGAAGCTTGGTTTCAGTCTGTTCAGGATCCCTGTGTTCTAGTCTCATCGGTTATTGATAGGTTTCAGAATAAGGCCTTCTGCCCTATGTTCTGTGAAATCCTGTGAAGGATCAGGCCTTTTCCATCTAAAGGAGAGGAGAGTCCTCGGCTTTATTCATTACTTGTGGGATATAGAACCTGGCCATCAGGAGGAGGCAAAGACACCCCAGCCAAAGGCTTAAATACCTCCCCCACTTCCCTCATCCCCCAGTCATTCTTTGCCTTTCGTCACAGGAGGTTGGCAGAGAAGTGTCAGAAGATTCAGAGTAGTCTCTTATGGAGGGTAGTACTCTTTGGAATGGGACTGTAGTTTTAAGTAGTCCTGTCAGCCTCTCAGTGAGAGCTTGGGTGAAAGTTAGTGTCCGGAGATGCAGGGAGAGTCCTTCTGCAAAACCATCCCGACTCATTTTAACAGCATCATAAGTAATAAGCGTTGACGAGTTTTGCTGCCTGCTTCCTACACTCAAGTCCATGTCAGGAGCGATGCTACTACACTGTCACACTTGAGAGGCTGTGTTCCTGTTCCACGGCGTAGATTCTGGTAAGATCGTTTAATTTTCATACACATAATGAGAACGCAGAAGACAGGGTCACAGTGTGATGCCTCTTATCTTTATAGAATCAAGGGTTAATATCCCTAGTAGGGGGATTATTAAACATGGGGGGGTTATACATAATATTGTTTGTGTCATTGCTGTGAGTTGTGTGAGATGAGGCTCTGGCAATGGGTGAACTTTAGTCTCCTTCAGGGAGTATTTATGCGGCTGTTTTGGCGAGTTTTTCTCCCTAGTGCAGGGGCAGTCCTGCGAGGCATTCCTTTTGACTGGGATTGGCCTAATCTACTTCCTTGCTTGACTGACGGTGCAGGAGACGTAACAGTTTCTGTGGTTCGGGTCCTAGGAGGTGGAGCGCCCCGGCCATTGGAGCTTTATAAAGGTGCCATTGTTTATATTTTATAACTAGTCCGTAATAAAGCCGCAAGCTATGGAGGACTCTGACGCGTTAGAGGGTACTCCCTCTTTAACTAAGTCTAGTACCTGTTTTTATTGTGAGGCGGTTCCGGTAGATCCGCCTGCTCAATTATGTTCCCCTTGCCTTGGCGATCCGGCCCAGGAATCATATACTCCTATGGATATCTTGCCTCCGACTCTTCTGGGTCGGAATCCATGTCATGTAAAGCTCCGTCTGCAGAAGAGCCTGACTTTAGGTTTAGGATGGAAAATTTGCGCTTTTTGCTGAGGCAGGTGCTTGCTACTCCGGAACCGAAATTACCGGAGGAATCCTCGTTTCATAAGCTTGATAAATTGTGGATAGGGTGGTACCTCAGACCTTCCTATTAAGATGGCTAACATTATTAAGAATGAATGGGAGAGATTAGGTTCTTCCTTTTCCCCTTCTTCCTTTAAGAAACTTCCCCGTTCCAGACTCTCAGCTCGAGCTATGGGGGACCGTCCCTAAGGTGGATGGTGCTATCTCTACGCTCGCGAAGTGGACGACGATTCCTCTTGAGGATAGTTTGTCGTTCAAAGAGCCCATGGTTAAAAAGTTAGAAAACATGTTAAGAAAAATGTTTCAACATACAGGTTTGTTTTTCAGCTGGCAGCGGTGGTAGCTGCGGTTTCCGGAGCTGCGACATATTGGTGCAAATCTCTGTCTGACATGGTCGAGAAGGAGACTCCCCTCGACGAGATACAGGAGAGAATTAGGCCTCGAGGGTAGCTAAGTCTTTTATTTGTGAAGCCAATATGCAAATTATTCGCCTGAATGCTAAAGTTTCAGGGTTTTCTGTTCTAGCCCACAGGGCTCTGTGGCTAATATCGTGGTCTGCGGACATGACCTGCAAGTCCAGACTGTTACCCCTTCCCTTTTAGGGAAAGATCCTGTTCGGTCCAGGGTTGGATTCGATCATATCCACGGTGACGGGAGGCAAGGGTGCTTTCCTACCGCAGGATAAGAAGGTTAAACCTAAGGGATCTACTTCTCGTCCCTTTCGTACAGACAAGGCCCAACGCCAGCAGCCCGCTGCGAAAGCGGATCAGTCCAAGGGTGCTTGGAAACCAGCTCAGTCTTGGAACAAGTCCAAGCAGAACAAGAAGCCCGCCGAAACAAAGTTGGCATGAAGGGGCGGCTTCCGACCGGTCCCCGGACCAAGTAGGGGGCAGATTATCTCCCTTCTCAGAGGCCTGGTTGCAGGATGTTCTGGACCCTTGGGATCTGGAGGTTGTCGCCCAAGGATACAGGATAGGGTTCAGAACTAATCCGCCCAGGGGCAGATTCCTCCTGTCAAACTTGTCTTCCATACCAGAAAAGAGAGAAGCCTTTCTAGAATGTGTGAGGGATCTCTCTTCTCTGAGTTATCGAACCATTAGAAAGCGATCTAGGGTACTATTCAAACCTTTTCATGGTCCAAAGAAGGAGGGCACGTTCCGCACGATTCTAGACCTAAAGATTTTAAACAAGTTTCTGTCTGTTCCATCGTTCAAAATGGAAACGATCAGATCTATTCTGCCCCTAGTTCAAGAGGGTCACTTCATGACGACAATAGACTTGAAGGATGCCTACCTTCATGTACCAATCCACAGGAATCACTTCAGGTTCCTGAGATTTGCATTTCTGGACCAACATTTCCAGTTTGTGACCCTTCCCTTTGGTCTGGCGACAGCCCAGAGAGTCTTCACAAAGGTTCTGGGGGCCAGATCCAGAGGCATTGCTGTTGCGCCCTATCTAGACTATATCTTAGTCCAGGCACCGTCGTTCAGTCTCGCAGAGGATCACTCGAGGGCCCTTTTTCTTTTGATCCAATCTCACGGTTGGAGGATAAACTTAGGAAAGAGCTACCCAGATACGGGTTGCGGTCCAGTTATCCCCAGGCAGAGCTGATAGATGCCTTGGCGGTACCTTGGGGGTTTTACCTAGTTTAAATTTTTCCACCATTGCCACTTCTACCTCGTGTAGTGGCCCGCATCAAGCAGGAGCAAGCTTCGGCTATTCTGATTGCTCCGTCGTGGCCGCGAAGGATGTGGTTTGCTGATCTGGTGGGGATTTCATTGTCTCCTCCATGGAGGTTACGCTGTCACAGGGATCTGTTGGTACAGGGTCCTTTTTAACATCAAAGTCTCAATACTCTAAGGCTGACTGCATGGAGATTGAACCCTTAGTCTTGGCCAACAGAGGGTTTTCTGAGAGAGTGATTGATACTCTCGTTCAGGCCAGGAAGCCGGTCACTCGTCGCATCTATCATATGGTGTGGATGACTGACTTGTCCTGGTGTGAGAAGCATGGATATTCTTGGCACAAGGTTAAGGTATCCAGGATTCTGTGCTTTCTACAGGATAGACTGGAGAAGGGGCTTGCCGCCAGTTCTTTGAAAGGACAGATCCAGCATTATCTGTTCTGTTACACAAGAGGCTCGCTGAACTTCCTTATATTCAGTTTTTGTTTAGAATCAGGCCTGTTTTTAGACAGTCCGCTAAAAATGTTAAACTTGGTTCTGAAGATGCTGCAAAGGGTTCCGTTTGAACCTATGCACTCTGTTGGCATAAAGATTGTTTCTTGAAAGGTTCTTTTTCTGTTGGCTATTGCATCGGCACGCAGAGTATCTGAGTTGGCGGCCTTGCAATGTGAACCTCCTTATCTGGTTTTTCATGCTGATAAGGCTGTTCTTTGCACTGGTTTAGGATATCTTCCCAAAGTTGTGTCTAACCGTAACATCAATCAGGAAATCGTTGTTCTTTCCTTGTGTCCTAACCCTTCTTCTCCTAAGGAGAAGTTACTTCATAATTTGGATGTGGTTGAGTTTTGAAGTTCCACCTTCAGGCTACGAAGGATTTCAGATGGACTACATCTCTTTTTTGTGGTGTATTCAGGGAAGCGCAAGGGGCAGATAGCCTCTGCAACTTCTTTGTACTTTTGGTTGAGTAGTATGATTTGCTACCCTACGAGACAGCGGGGCATAAGCCTCCTCAGAGGATTACGGCTCATTCTACTAGAGCTGTGGCTTCTTCGTGGGCCTTCAAGAATGAGGCTTCTATGGAGCAGATTTGTAAGGTGGCTACCTGGTCCTCCTTACATACCTTTACAAAATTTTACAAATTTGACGTTTTTGCTTCGGCGGGAGCAGATTTTGGAAGAAAGGTTTTACAGGCTGTGGTGCCCTCACATTAGGGTCCGCCTTTTTGCCCTCCCATTTTCATTCAGTGTCCCCTAGAGCTTGGGTATTTGCTCCCACAAGTAATGAATGAACCCGTGGACTCTCCTCCGCTTTAAATGGAAAATATAAATTATGCTTACCTGATAATTTAATTTCCATTGTTGGGAGGAGAGTCCGGTGGGCTGACCTAAATTTAGTTTGTTCTTCTGGCACCATTTATACCCTGATATTTCTCCTACTGTTCCTTGTTCCTTTGGCAGAATGACTGGGGGATGAGGGAAGTGGGGGAGGTATTTAAACCTTTGGCTGGGGTGTATTTGCCTCCTCCTGTGGTGGCCAGGTTCCTTTTTCCCACAAGTAATGAATGAAGTTGTGGACTCTCCACCCCACGATGGAAATTAAATTATCAGGTAAGCATAATTTATATTTTTGGTCTGTTTTGAATTTAAAATTTATGGGAGTTATTGTTCCTGTTCCTTTGTTGAGTTTGGGGTTTTATTATTCTTTATTCCTTTTAAGGAGGAAGCTTTCAGACTAGTTCTGGAACTAAAGGCTCTGAATGAATTTCTCAGAGTTCCTACTTTCTAAATAGAGACTATTTGGAATTTTTGACCTTTTGTTTTGCAAGGTCAGTTTATGTCTATAATAGATTTATGGGATGCTTATCTTCCTGCTTCTAGTCTCAAGGAACATCATCAGTTTTCTAGGTTTGCCTTTCTGAACTAGCATTTCCAGTTAACCTACTGTTTGGTCTGGGTAGTACTCACAGAGTATTCTTCAAGATCCTGGTACCCTTTTGTCTGCAGAATTCAGGGTATTGCAGTGTTTTATCTTTTTAAGCAGATTGTCTCTCTAGCAGACTGTTGTTGTTTTTTCAAAAACATGATTGGAAAATCATTTTTTTCAAGAGTTTGCTGGTTCCTCAGATTAAGGTTGTTGTTTTTAGAGGTTCAGATAGATTCAGTTTTCCATGAGTCTTTACTTGACAGATCTAGGGAGAATTAAGCTACTGTCCACTTGCTTTAACCTTCAGTTCCTTAGTTGCTTTTTGCATGGATGTGTTAGGTTTCTAGTTTGTGTTTTTAAATGCTATTCTGTTTGTTTGCTTCCTCTGTCTTAGTGGCTGAATCATCAGCTTATAACGCAGGGGGCTTCTTTTGTTTGTCCTACTTGATCTGTATTTTCTACAGATGGTGGGGGGGGGGGGGCTTCTGAGGGCCTCAGAGAGTGCAAGGGGATTTTTAGTTTCATCTGGGCAAGTTTTTTCCTTTTTATGTTTTAGAACTCTGTGCAATTTTCACCAGCTGGCCTCTGTTGGAAAAGGGAGTCTAATCTCTGAATAGACTATGTTTCAGCAGTAGCATATGTCAGTCATCAAGGGGGAACTCTCGGTTTCCTAGTCATGGGGAAAGTAAATGAATTCTTTCCTAGGCTGAAGTCAATTGTTGTTAATGTCTGCTGTTCATATTCCTGGAGTTAACTGGGAAATGGATTTTTTTATTCCTTGCATCCAGGAGAGTGGTCTCTTCATCTGGATGTCTTTGTTAGATAGTGGTTCTTTGGGGTCTCCCAACGTTAGATCTCATAGTCTCTTAATGCAATCTCTAACTTTCCAGGTACTGTGTGAGGTCCATGGATCTTGCAGTGTTTGTGGATGCTTTGTTAGTTCTGTGGTCGATTTGACTCGCTTATGTTTTTTCCACCTCTTCTTCTTCCCAGGGTGGTTGCCTAGAGGGAGTGTCAGTGATTTTATCTGCTCAGGTTGGTCTTGCAGAGTTTGGTATGCGGCTCTAGTTCAGAGATCCAGTTGCCCTCTTTGGTCATTTTCTTTGTATCCAGACTTTTGGTCTTTAGGTGTGATTTTTCATACAGATCTAAAATCTCTAAGCTTGATGGCATGGAGTTTGAAGGAATAATTTTTAAACAGAGAGGGTTCTCTGGTTCTGTTGTTGAGATTCTGATACAGGTTTGTGAGCCTGTTCCGAGGAAGTTTTATTATACGGTTTAAAGAACCCCTTTTCCTGGAGTAAGAATCATGTTTTTTTTATGGCATTCTTTAAGAATTCCTAGGATTTTTTCATTTTTGCAGGATGGTTTGGATAAGGGTATATCCACCAGTCTTTTGAATGGGTCAGATTTCAGCTTTTAGTTTTTTCCTCTGGAAGATTGCTTATCTTTCAGATATTCATAGTTTTGTTCAGGCTTTGGCTAGAATTAAGTCGGTTGTTAAACCAATGTTTTCCTTCTTGGAGTCTTATTTTGGTTTTGATGGTTTTGCAGGCTACTCCTTTTTGAGCTTATGCATGAGGTTTTGTTTCTTTTGCCTGTTTCTAAGGCTTAAATAGTTTCTGAGTTATCTGTGCTTTCATGTGATCTTCATTATCTTGTTTTGTTTTTTTAAGGATAATGCAGTTTTTAGGGCTAAATTTGTTTTCTTGCCTAGGGTTGTATCTTCTGTCTGTATCAGATGGAAACTTGTTTTTCCTTCTTTGTGTCCTAATCCCTAAATTCTTCAGGGAGTGTTTGCATATTTTGGATGTTGTTAGATCGTTAAAGTATTATATTAACGCTGCTTTAGTTTGTTTGTTCTCTTTTCTGGTTCCAAGAAAGGACAGGAAGCTTCTGCCATTTCTTTGACTTCTTGGTTAAGACTTCTGATTCATAATGCTCTTTTGGAAGCTGGATAGCCGCTATCTTAACGGATTACTGCTCATTTTACTAGTTGTTTCCTTTTCTTGGCCTGGAATAAAGCTTCAGTTGTCCAACTTTGCAAGACAGCTTTTTAGTCTTTTTTTCTATACTTTTACTAAATATTCAATTTCAATGTTTTTTGTTTTTTTTTTGCTGCTTCTGAGGCAGCCTTTGGTAGGAAGTCCTTCAGGCAGTTGTCTCAGGATGATTCTTTGCTTGTTGGTAATTTTTTTCATTGTATTGTTTTGTTCTTTTCTGTAATCGCTTGGGGTTGTAGATTTAGTTTTTCAGTGAAAAAGATGTTTCTTAAATCCCTCACTTTGTTTCATTACTCGTGGACTCCACTAATTGAGTTTTAGTTCCAAGGAGTAATTGATCGTAGACTCTCACCACCTGTATTAAAGAAATCATCATTTATGCTTACGTGATATAATAATTTATTTTGTGGTGGTGAGAGTCCACGAGACCCCCCACCATTTGTTTTGTTCTGGTGTTTTTTTATTGTGCACATTTTTTTTCCCTGCTCCTATTTTTTGCTCTTTTTTTTTTCCTACCTCTTTTGCTTGGCTATACATTAAACTATAAAATCCCTCCTACCTCACTGGCACCTCAATCTAAAATTTTTGGTGTTTGGGAATCTTTTCCTCCTCTTAGGGATAGGGAACAGTAATTCCCAGGAGCAAGGGGTCATGGACTCTAACCACCAAAGGAATTTATCAGGTAAGTATAAATTATGTTTTTCCTGATTCAGATAGAGCATAAAACTGAAGATCTTGCACAAAGCTGCTTACTACTCCCTTCACAGAACAGCGCAAACTGGCTTTAACCAGAATAGAAAGAGGCGTGTGAGGCCCCAGTGCTCAACTGAGCAGGAGTAAAAATACATTTGATTGTCTTGTTTGAGAAACAGATGCCTCACATGTCCCCAACTGGCAACTTCATTAAATAGTACCCACAAAACACCAGTATCAACTTCATCAGTGAAGTGGCAACTCCGGGAGGCTGGCCTTCTAAACAGAGTTGCAAAGAAAAAGCCATATCTTAGACTGGTCAATAAAAAGAAAAGATTAAGATGGGAAAAAGAACACAGATACTGGACAGAGGAAGATTGGAAAAAAGTGTTATGGACTGACAAATCTTTTGAGGCGTTCTAATCACCAACAAGAACATTCATGAGACGCAGATCAAATGAAAATATGCTGGAGGAGTGCTCAACCCATCTGTCAAACATGGTGGAAGCAATGTGATGGGGATGATTTGGTGGTGGTTAAGTGGGGGATTTTTGCAGGGTAAAGAAAAGGGACTTTGAAAAAGGAAGGCTATCACTCCATGCCATGCCATGCCATGCCATACCCTGTGGACAGCACTTGATTAGATCCAATTTCCTCCTACAACAGGACAGTGACCCAAAGCACAGCTCCAAGCTATGCAAGAACTATTTGAGGGAGAAGCAGTGTGCTGATATTCTGTATTTAATGGAGTGGGCAGCACAGAGAGATTTCAACCGTATTAAGCTGTTGTGTGGGCAGCTTGACTGTATAGTACGTAAGAAGTGCCCATCAAGCCAGTCTAACTTGTGGTAGGGGGTTCAGGAAGCATGGGGTGAATTCTCTTCAGACTACTTTAACAAATTGACAATTAGAATGCCATGTATATTTTCAGGAAAAATAAGGAAATGTGTAAGTGAAACACCAAACTTTTGATCGAACGCTAGTGTGTAGTGTGTGTATGTATGTATGTATGTGTATATATATATATATATATATATATATATATATATATATAAAATACTTTGGGTTTTTTTTGTTTTGTTTTTGCAATTTATTACTAGTCTGGGTTTAGTGGGTTCATTTACATATGTTCTATCCAAAGCTAGTGTGTGTGTATGTATGTATGTATGTGTGTGTATATATATATATAAAATACGTTTTTTTTGTTTGTTTTTTTTTGCAATTTATTACTAGTCTGGGTTTAGTGGGTTCATTTACATATGTTCTATCCAAAGCTAGCGTGTATGTATGTATGTGTGTGTATATATATATATATATATATATATATATAAAATACGTTTTTTTTGTTTGTTTGTTTTTGCAATTTATTACTAGTCTGGGTTTAGTGGGTTTATTTACATATGTTCTATCCAAAGCCACTTTAGTAAGAAATACATAAAAAATCTTGAATTTTAGATTGTATTAGTAAAGGATTATCCTGTTCATTCAAGAACCCTGATTGTGGGTCTTCCTAATACTCCACCACAGGAAACCCATAATAAACAATAACTAAACAGCATTTCACATAAATTGCTTGTGGAAAAAACGGAGACACAGGGAGGGACAAGCCTTGACGGAGGGAAAATACTGGTAGTCCTATAGCGGACTGAACGGACAAAAGAACTTCACAGACACAGACTGAGGTTTCTCCCTGATTGTGTTAAATGCATTTTATACTATTTATCTTGTGTTTTTCACCGTGTGCTGTATGCCAATAAATTAAATCTTCTACCTTGAAGTGGGGTTGTGCTCTCCTCTTTTGTCTTGCTACAAATTACAAAATAGTACTTTAAAATAAACGCCTACTGGCCATTGCACTGTAAAGAAGTAAGATTTTCTTGGTTTTTAGTAGAAGGCACACTTGACAGCAGTTTTACTTATAAAGCGAACACAGATAATGTCTTTGAGCTTCTCTCACAGTGCTTTCTGCATGACGTACACATAGCACATTAGAGTGTGAGGGTTAGCCAGGCAGATAAAGAGTGAAAGAGCTTCCTAAATTCTGAGCTATCCATGAACTCCTTGTATATCACCCACACAGCAAACACATAAATCTCCGTGGTGCTCAGATAAACCTCATTGGTGACAAAGTTAAACTCATTGCTTATTAAAGCATCTAAGTGGAAGCCAGGCAGCCAATTCCGCTACCCAGACACAGTTTGTGGCTATAAAAAGCAAGAGGAGACACTACTGGGCTTCTTTACTAGTAATTGTGGAGCACATAAGTTAGTCACCCACTGTGACAATAATAGCCCCTTGACTTACTCCACTTATTAGCTACAGGGTTCAGACAGGAAATGTTTTTTTTTTTGTATTACCTTTTTAAACTATGCATATATCAAAAACAAATACAAGTAATAATGAAAGTGATTACTATGTAGAAAATGCAGATATATTTATTTTTACTGATTGCGAGGGGAGATTTATCTGTCTGGCAAGGGGCTCACTGTTCTACCTACATTTTGAGTGGAAAACTCTTTCTTCTATTGCTATTAGTGGGACTTTTTTTTTTCTTCAAAAATTATCTTAATATTTCTAATTCTTTGCAAACCTATTATATGGTTATATTAATTGCATTTACCATTTTCAGGTAAACAAGTTGTTTTGAAATAGTGCTATCTTTTTTCTATAGAGGGCAAAAACAAAACATTTTGAAGTTATATATTATAAACTGTTAAATGATTTCAAACATAAGTTTTAGTTGTATGAAAAGAGATGCTTACTGAAATTTAAATCAGGCTTATGACAATTCCATTAAATATTTATGTTACAGTCAAACAACCAGATAGTAATTATATAATTCATACAACTTTTTCTTCAAAAAAAGCATTCATTACTTTTGGGAAATAAGAACCTGGCCACCAGGAGGAGGCAAAGACACCCCAGCCAAAGACTTAAATACTCCTCCCACTCCCCTCATCCCCCAGTCATTCTTTGCCTTTCGTCCCAGGAGGTTGGCAGAGAAGTGTCAGAAGTTTGTTTTCGTCTCTTATGGAGGGTAGTACTCTTCGACATGGGACGGGAGTTTTAAGTAATCCTGTCAGTCTCTCAGTGAGGGCTTGGATGGAAGTTAGAGTCCAGAGATGCAGGAAGAGTCTTTCTGCGAAACCATTACGACTCATTTTAACAACTCCACAAGCAATCAGCGTTGTCGAACTTCGCTTCGCTGCCTGCTTTATTCTCTCAAGTCCATGGCGAAGGCGAGGCTACTTTTCGTCACATTTGAAGGGCCGTGTTCCTGTTCCATGGCATAGATTCCGGTAAGATCGTTTCATTTTACTTCTTCATGATTGTACTGTAACTCATTTGTTCCTACGAACTCACATGAAAAATACAGGGTCTCAGTGGGACTCCTTTAGTATCTTGAAATCAAGGGTTAATATCTCCTGAGGGAGATTATTGAACAGGGTTTTCTTTTACTCATGTTTGTTATGTGATTTAATCTGCTTATGTGTAGTGTTAACTGGGCTTGTGGCTTTTGGAACATAACGGCCTTTCGAAGTGACATGACCTTACAGTTGGGCGCCCTTTTTTTGGACTGTACGGTTCACCTTGTGACCGGGCGTGTTTACGTTCTGCTCTCTCATTTCTGCATTCCTTAATGTGTGGCGACTGAGAATTCTAGTCCGCTGGTGTCTAGTTCAAAGGAGGTGGTGAGTGCCCCAGCCATTGTGGGTGTCAGGTGCCATTTAAATTGTTTTATATTTAGTCCATTTTATTGGTATCCTTTATCCTGTTATGGAGGATACTGATGTTGAAATTGTTCAACTTTCTGAATCAGATTCTTCGTCCTGTGACGAATGCGAATTGGCCCCATAGACTCAGGTCAGTCAGTTATGTTCTTTAGGCCGTTCTAGAGCGCCTTGTTCCTCTGGCTCGGGGATTCAAGGGACTGCTGAGCCACCCGCCTCGGGGGGGCAAGTTCCCTAGCGCTCCCTACTACTACACATGCGACTAACCCAAGTTATGTTTTTTCCTCCTCCTCGGAGGGTGGATTGTTCCCCCCGGAGGTTGTGGCATGTTTTCGCTTTTACATACTTTTGGCGCTTGCGCGTCTACAAAGTCCAGATGTTTATTTGCGATTGTGTTCGTGCCCGATTGCCTCTGGTTTCTGGGCCACAGGAGGGTATGTGCAGTTCCCTGCGGGTGTAACTGTTTCTAAGGGTTGTGCCTTTACAGGCTGGCTCGCCTTCATGTTCTACTCTGACATGTTTTTGAGCTGTTTGGGGACCCTGTCCTTTTCCGTATGGGACTCATCAGTCTCCTCCTTCGAATGGCTCACCTCGCTGCTTGGGTTCAGATCTTCTGTCTCGCGGCTTATTCAGACACGTGGCGCCTATTATACCTTGCTGGTCAGGTTGGGGTGCAGAGTGCTATTAACATTATTTATGTTTCTTGATATTTGTTTTACACTCCTCTCTCTCTCTCTCTCTCTCTCTCTCTCTTCTCTCTCTATCTCCCCCCTCTGTCTCTCTCTCTCCCCCTCTCTCCCATCTCTCTCTCTCTCCCATCTCTCTCTCTCCCCTCTCTCTATATGTTGTCTGCAGAGTCCAGACATTTTTTTTGAGAATGTGTGCATGCCCTATTGTCCCGGGTCTTCCGCCTTGGGGTGGGCCTCTACAGTGCCCCACGGGTGTAACTGTTCCGGAGTGCTGTGCCTTTCGTTACAGGATTGCGCGCCTTAACGTGTTGCTTAGACATCTTTTTCAGTTATTGAATGACCCTATCGTTAACAGATATGGGAACTTTCAGTCTGATAATTCGAATGGTGCACCTCATTAGACATGTGGGGTTATCTACTGATTGTCTTTATTTGAGATCTTTCCCAGTTTTTATGAAGGATAGGGCTCCGTTTGGCTGGTCCTGCGCATAGGCCTGTGTCTTTTGGGCGTTAACCTTTGGGTTGCCTTATATTTTGTATCTGATGGGATGTCTTTTATTTGTGTTTTCCTACGGGAACCATCTGGGATCGATACTCTTGTTACTTTTCCGGAAGTTTGTTTGGATATGTTAGTCCTATGTTTTATAATGTCTGTTTTTGTTTTTCCCCTATGTGTGAGACTTTATACAGCTTGCTGGTTAGGACCCTAAGTACAGGCTGGTCCTATTGGGTTAATTTGGTTTTGTGGCTGTTCAGACACGTGGCGCTTTTCTGCCGGACCGGTTCGGTAGTGGCGCTGATTGCTCAAGCTATCTTTGTTTTAATGTTCAACCAAGGATTCTAGAGGACCTGTGGGTCGCGAGGCGGGAAAGGATTGTTTCAGTCCTTATAGCCTTCAGTCATAGATGACTGGGCAGTTCCGCTGCGTCTTTTTTTTTACATCTGATTTCATCAGAACTTAAGAGTTTCCTCCTCCATATGGGGGAGGGCTGGTGGGCATAACGCCCCATTACCACTGAGGAGTGGTTTGGCCTTCAGTTTTAGGCTTCTGGATGTCCTATTGGTGCTTTATCCAACAGCTTGTATGGATAGCTGTACGGCATGTGGAAGGTTTTCTATTTTAAAACCTTTTGCAAATTTTGGCCCCTTAAGGTGCCAAAATTTGCAAAAGGTTTTAAAATAGAAAACCTTCCACATGCCGTACAGCTATCCATACAAGCTGTTGGATAAAGCACCAATAGGACATGCCGTTTCTAGTGTTTCTAGATCCGTTTTTTTACTCCGGGCCGCGTAGGGTCTGTCTGAGTTATGGGGCCTTTGGGTCTTCTTCCTTTGTCTCCGGCTGAGTTAGATCTCCTTTGGGGATCTGTGTTCTGGACGTTGGTTGCTCCCTGTAGGGACTTGCATAGCTCAGGGTTTTCCGGAGCTGAGAAGGCTTAGCACCTTTCTATTCTCTGTGTCCTCTGCCTGTGTGGAGCTGATGGGGAGACCAGCCCTGCTAGTGGGTTTTTTAAACTTTGAGGTATCCCTTTTGTTCTCCTGAGGCCATTGTGAAGTCCCATCATTAGGCTTGGAGAGTTTGACTTTATCTAGGGGTGATTCCTTCCTTTGGTCGGGGTTTTCGAGTTCTCTTTGCTGTCCTGATTCTCTGGATATGCTCCATTCCCTTTGTCTGTTTTTTTTACCATTAGGGGTGTTTAGTTCCAGGGTATAGTTGCCTGAACTATTAGGTACCCCGGACCTGTTTTTCTTCCTGAGTCTTCCTCTTCTGGGGTTTTGCTACTGTCCCAGTTTTGGATTGTTTTGGCTCTCAGGGCTGGTCGGGATGTTTCACGCTGGTGGGAACAGGAGCTATGTCTTTGCTCCATCTACCTAACCGGGTCAGGGTTGGCCCAGTTTATCTGAGTATTTATTGCTCCTTGCCACAGAGTAACCCATGTCATCTGGTGTTAGGTGGGTGGTTTGGGCCTCATGATTGGTGGGTTTCTACTCAGCTGCTGGTGCTGATTTCCAGTTTCTAGTGCGCTTAGGGTTGCATTCCCCTGTTAGTTTGCCAGTGTACCCGTGGATTCTCTGCTCAGGCGAATGGGTTGGCTGTTCCTCTGTTGGGCGAACTACTAGTGAGGGGGTCCTTTCTAGGACATTTGACTTTCGACCTCTTCCCTTTTTCTTTAGGGGATATTCTCTTCTTAGGGAGACAGAGCCTTTCTTAGGGCTTCTCCTGGTCGGGAAGTGGAAGGTGGACTGGGTTTCACCTGGAATCTTGCTGGTTCCATGTCAGACTGTGGGGCCTTGTTTTGATAGATCCTTGGGTCTATGGCCTTGTCTGTTTTCAGAGTTGGATTGTACTTGTACTCTGGGAGGATGACTCTGCCATTTTTACTCTCATTCCTGTACCATTTTCGGGATTCCTTGTTCCCTTGTATTGGGGCCCAGCTGGGTCTGTAGGTCAGGATGCCAGAGCGGTCTATGAGTCACAGTATCCTTTGGGATGTGTAAGCTTGCTGAGTCTATTCTGAAAGCTCAGTCTGAAGGAGATGGTTTTTCCTTTCTCCTTGCTCCTTTGACAGGAGACGGTTTCC
Source organism: Bombina bombina (assembly GCF_027579735.1). NCBI lineage: Eukaryota > Metazoa > Chordata > Amphibia > Anura > Bombinatoridae > Bombina > Bombina bombina. Next base: position 430,699,509 of record NC_069504.1, on the reverse strand, counting down.
TTTTCCTTTTGTTTCTGCGGGTATTCTCTCCTTCTCGGGGGGCCTAGATGTTCTCCTTTTTAGGGACCTGTGAGTAGGTCCGGTGGCTTCGGTTGCCTGGAGCGTGTCCTCTGTCGGGGGCTGTTTTGTGCAGTCCGTTTCTCGATGACTGCTTCTTCTTTCTTCCTTGCAAGCTCTCTCTGTGTCGTCCTGTTATGGACTCTGTGTTCTCGAACTGGGGGTTTCGCCTGGGTCTATTACACGCTATTTCATGGTCGAATACTTGGGTATTCTATGTGCAGGCGCTGGGAGGACTTTGCCTCTTTAGTGTGTTCCATGATTTCAGGTTGTTGGGGAGACGTCTTTTCGGTGTCTGTGCCCGGTGTTATCCCGGGTCTCGCCTGGTATAGGCGTGGCCTCTTTCCCTGTTTGGGTTCATTTGGGTCTCTGTGTGTTGGGCCCACTCTTGGAGGTGCTGTTTTTTGTATTGAGGGACTTTCGGTTCCTCTGTCCTCTTTTGCCTTGTTCCCCTTGGGGTTTTCGGTTGGTTCACACTTTATTTGTGAGGGGTGAGTGGTGGGGGACCATCTGTTGGTTTTTCCTTGATTTTTTATTGGGTAGAGATTCAGGCCTGGTGATCTCAGTATGGGCTGCCTATTGTACCCTCCCGTTTTGGCATTCAGTGTCCTCTTTAGCTTGGGTATTGTTTCCCAAAAGTAATGAATGCAGCTGTTGACTCTTTCCATTTAAGAAGTATTTAAGCCTTTGGCTGGGGGTGTCTTTGCCTCCTCCTGATGGCCAGGTTCATATTTCCCAAAAATAATGAATGCAGCTGTGGACTCTTTCCATCTGAAGAATAGAAAATTATCAGGTAAGCCTAATTTAAGTTTTCGAACTGTAGTTGTTACCCAGCACAGCTATAATAGAACCTGCAACTCCGACTTAGATATTAGTTGTGGTCATCATTATAGCAGTTTAACATTTTTAGATATAAAGTCATTTGTACTGTTAGTGACAGCTTAGCTTCTGCCTAATAAGACAGAAAATGTGTGGAACTCTCTGTTGCGAAGGTAGGGAATGTACCATCATAATAGTAAGAGAGGCTTTTTCTGTTAGAACCATGCTGTAAAACGTTTAAACATAACATTGATTTTAATTGACCAAAGGTGTAAGTTTTTTAAATTCTTAATTTATCTATAGGCAAACATTGATTGAGCTTAAAGAAAAAGATATCCCAGAACTAAGAAATAGACTTGCTGCCACAAACAGGGAAATACAGAGGCTAAAAAATGATGTGGAAGAACAGGAAACTCTTCTTGCCACATTTATGTCTGAGGAAGAAAGCGCCAAGGCCTGTTTGCAAGATATTTCCCTAATGGAAAGATACCAAGTAAGTTAATCTTGCTGGCTGTCATTAAAATCACTCAGTGTAATCTCTACATACTTTTCATTAAAGGGACAGTCTATTCCAGAATTTTTATTGTTTAAAAAGATAAATAATCCCTTTATTACCCATTCCCCATTTTTGCATAATCAACACTCTTATAGTTATACACTTTTTATCTCTGTGATTACCTTGTTTCTAAGCCTCTGCAGACTGCCTTTTTCTCAGTTCTTTTGACAGACGTGCATTATAGCTAATCACTGCTGACTCTTAAATAACTACGCAGGAGTGAGCACAAAGTTATATATATATATATATATGACACACATAAACTAGCAGTTCAACAGCTTAGAAATTAGCATATGAATCAACCTAGGTTTAGCTTTCCACAAATAATAGCAAGAGAGCAAAGCAAGTTTGATGATAAAAGTAAATTGGAAAGTTGTTTAAAATTACATGCCCTATCTGAATCATGAAAGTTTAATTTTGACTAGACTGCCCCTTTAAAGCATGTCTTCATTGCATTATCAGAATCCCAATCACAAATCTGATGAGAAACAATAAACTGACTTTTAACTAATGAGTTTCTGCCATTCCAAGTTCTGTTATCATAGGGTTGTGTGTGTTTTTTTTATATATACAGCTACAATGTTATCTTTCAAAGTGTCATAAGGTGAAACCTTGGTCCTGTGATATTTGGATTCAAGCTGTACCTCAGTGACTGACTTATACACCAAAGCATACATCTGTTAATAGCTCTATTTCTTGTTTCAAGAAAAGAAGTGTTGTCTATTAGTAGTAATATAAAGATGCTAATATAAATTAATCATTTTATGTAATCTTCTGGCATGACCTTTTACGTGTTTCTATTTAAGATGGAATTGAGAGATGTAGAACGGAAAATAGCACAGTATGCCACTAAACTGCAAGGAGTAGACCTTAATCGCACTGTCCAGCAGGTTAACCAGGAGAAACAAGAAAAACAGCACAGTTTAGATAATGGTAAGATTTATTTTTCCTTTTTTTAGTACATTTATTCAGAAGTTTGGATTGGAAAAGGCCTGGTTATTACTGAATTTGTATTTATATGAATTTAATATATATTTTTCACCTTAGATTTCTGAAATAATTCAAAATTGTATTAGTATTGGATATATAAGCAGTACTTTGTGCCTGAAACACAATTTTTTTTGCTAGTGCATGGAAGTGGTGGGGTTAATGGTGGCTGCCTCAGATGCTCTCTCCTCCAGATTTTATGTACAACTTTCTCTTCTGTGTCAATGGAACAGAGGTCACGAAAACGTATATCAGATTATTTTCCTGGATCAGGGGCCTCATTATAATGGCTAAACTGGACAGTAATCTTGACTGATGCAAGCCTTCTGGGCATGGGTTGCTCTGGGGTTCTCTGAGGGCACAAGGGGTTTTGTTACATATCAACATCCTGGTACTCAAAGCATTCCTCAAAACTCTAAAGAGTTGGCCCAATCTCAAAAAGGAACCTTTCATTTGGTGCCAATGGACAATGTCACAGCAGTTGCTTATCTCATAAGATGGGTAGAGTCCTCTCATAGTGTGAACTGATTCCTGGAGTCAACAAATTGGAAGTTGGACTTTCTCAGTTGCCAACATCCCCATCCAGGGGCATGATTTTTACATCACGTTTTTGACCAGATTGTGAAGTGCAGAGGAAGACCAGAGATGCACCTTTTTTTCTGATCTTTTTAACCACAAACTTTCCTGCTATTTAGACAGGTTCCAGGACCATAAGGAAGTTTTGATGGATGTTTTAGTGGTGCTTTGGTCATTTAAACTGAAGTACATGCTACTGAGGTTGATAGTCAGAATCAAGCAGGAATAGGCATCAGTAATTGGTATACAGATCTAGTTCAAATGTCCTTTTTCCCCTGTATCAGAGTCCTCTCTCTTATCAAGATCTTGGGGCCTTAGCTTCGACAGCCTGGTGAATGAATGCATGATTTTGGCTGATAGAGGCCAAAGGAAGCCTGTTATCCGACATATCTACCATACGTTCTGACATGGTGTGCAGCTAGTTTAATGTGAAAGCCTTTTAAAATGCTAGAATTATGGAGTTACTACAGGAAGGTTTGGAGAAATGTTTTTCTGCCAGTTCTCTTAAGGGTCAGATTGCTGCCTTGTCTTGTTTCATTCTGCTGATTCTTTCTTGGTCTTAAGGGTTCTTCAAGCCCTTCCTTTTGAACATATGTATGATCTAGATAAGCGGTCGCCAACCAGTGGTCCATGAGAAGATGTTGGTGGTCCTTGACACCATCAAGCAGGAATAAATCTTCTCTGTAGTTGTTGCCCCCATCGCCCTGCAACTCCCTACAGTGCCTGGCTAGACTTCAGTGAAAACCGATGGAGAAGTTAAATTACAATCTCCCTATGCACGTTGCGTAGTACAGTGCAACTTGCTTAGCTAGATTGTATTTTTAACTCCTCCCGCCCAGCGCGCATGCTTCCATTCTAAAGCCAGCAGAGGTTGGTATAGTCTTGGCTTGGAATAGTGGAATTAAACTATATAAAAAAAAAAAAAAATCTCTCTTATGTTTATTTTCTTCCCTTTATAGTATTTATTTTTCTTCCCTTTGTAATAGTTTTCCTAATTCCTTCAGATGGACTTACATCACTGTTTGTCTTCCTCCCCTCCATATTCTTCTTTTATTAAATATTATTTTTCATTCTAATAATTTTCCCGCGCAGAAAGCCATTCCACCTGAATTCCTGTATATGCCATCCAGCAGATTAGCCATATTCCACCAGTATTATAGTAATTGCCAGTAACATCAGTCGTGGTTAGCTCAAATCCATATTGAGAGCTTTCTGATATAAACTTAATTTATGTCTCCAATATCTGTCCATGATCATAAGTAGTTTTGAATAATTCAAACTGGGGAGGTAACTTGGAAGTCTTGTGGTTCTTTTAAACATAATTCTTTTTTCCCCACTTTCTGCCTCTCTGTTTCCAGCTCAAAGGTTGGCACTCGCCCTTTATCTGTTATTTGGAAGTATTCTCTCAGTTTTATCATTTAGTTAGTTAATTCCAAAAACATTATTCTTACAAATGTGTAAATATATACCTAATGTAAACTTAGCTATGATTATACTAGTTATATACACACACACATTATAGAGGTTTATACCTTTTAAAAAAAAATCATGTTAGTGTTCCACAGGATTCAAAATTGTGAGTTTAGTGGTCCCTGAGGTCCGAAAGGTTGGTGACCTCTGGTCTAGATCAGGGGTGCCCAATAGGTTGATCGCGATCTAACAGCCAATCGCAAAGGCGCTGCTGGTAGATTATGGCCGTTTGTGACGATTAGGGTTAACCAATCTGACTTTTGGGCCAGACATCCTGCCTGATTTTATTACCCTCACACTTCCCCCCACCATGTGTGTAACTCTCTCTCCCCTCTTCACTACAGATAGGTTTTAAACTAAGAAAAGCTATCTGTAAGGAGGAGAGATCTGTTGGATTTTAATGTATTTTTATTTTTTTTAAAGCAAAAGTGTGCTTTTTTTAGTGGGTAGATCTCATTGAGATGGTCATTTGAAAAGTAGATCTTGGCACAAACAAGTGTGGGCACTCCTGTTAATTTCATAAGCTCTCTGTGTTTCTGAGTTTTTTTATTTATCCTGCAAGCCACCTTTGTTACAAATGATTACACATGGACAGTCAGGAAATGGTGGTACCTTCTTTATGTCCAGCTTTTAAGAATGATAGTGGCTTATTTACAACATTGGTGGTGTTTGGGCTCTTAAGTTTTATAGACTTTTTTTCTGCAACTTTCACTTTCCTAGACCTTGCGGTGGTCATAAGACTACAGCTATTCAGTTGGCAACAGGTCCTGTTTTGCACTTCATTTGCACTGCTTCCGTCCTTTCATGTCCTCTGGCTTTCATACTCTGCTTTGCCATATGTGTAACTAAGATTGATCTTACATGTGATGATTATGAAAGAAATACATTTATTTCATACAGGTGGTGAGAGTCCACGATCCATTACTCTTGGGAATAACTCTTCCTGACCAATAGGAGGCAACAATTCCCAAACTCCAAGAGCCCTATAAAACCCAACCTTCCAATATGGTAACTAGTTGTTTCTTTGCCTCCTCTGAAAGCAGGTGAAGAATGAAGGTGCTCCAGATGTTTTCTATGAGAGGGGTCTCAGACTGAGTTGAAGCCCAGTTTTCCCCTCATATTGTTGTTGTTTTGACAAAGGAATGTATTGGAAGTATTACGTAGTGGCACTATTACAGCTTTTTGGGAGTCAGTCACAAGTTAGTATTTCCTGTGTAGAAGCAGCTACTTCTGTTTGGCTGGATAATCTATCTGAAAAGTATTCGAAAGATGATTCTGCTTATGAAGATTTTCTAAACCTTTTGGTTTTATTGAAATCTGACAATGCTTTCATTTGTGATGCAGTTATGGACATAATTAAGATTCATTCTAAGAGTATGTCATAAGAAGTTTATATGGTGTCTGAATACAGACTTTTCTTTCCAGGAAAATATATTGTTTGATTCTGGGCTAGATTTGATCATTTCTACTCTGACTGGTGGTAAAGGAGCTTTTCTTTCCCAAAGCTCCTAATAGTTTTTCTTCCTTTCATCAGAACAGGGAAAATAGACTTTCTTCCTCCTCTCAGAAACAAGGAAATTCCAGTTCTTCATGGAAGCCTAGTTCAAATTGGAGCAGATTGAAGCAGTCTAAGAGGCCTGCTTCCTCAACCAAGTCAGCATAAAAGGTGCAGCCCGACCTGGATATTCTGATAGGGAGCAGATTTATTTTGATCTGTTCAGGATGCCTGAGTTCAAAATATTGTTTCTCAGGGTTACCAAATAGGTTTTAGGGTGAGGCCTCTCAGAAGAAGGTTTCATTTATCTCATGTTCCAATGGCTCCTTTAAAAGCAAGAACCTTCTTTCAGTCTGTCTCAGATCTAGTATCTATGGGTATCATAGTTCCAGTTCCAATTTGAAACAAGGATTAGGATTGTATTCAAACCTCTTCATTGTTATGAAGAAAGCGGAGACTTTCAAGCCAGTTCTTGATTTAAAGTCTTTGAAAATGTTTCTGAGATTACCTACTGGTTTTGGTGTAGCAAGGTCAGTTTATGTCCACAATAGATTTAAAGGATGCATATCTACATGTTCCTTTGCACAGGGATCATTATCAGTTTCTAAAGTTTGCCTTCCTAGACAAATATTACCAGTTTGTTGCTCTTCCATTTAGTCTGGCTACTGATTCAAGAAATTTGTCAAAGGTTTTGGGTACTCTCATTACAGTGATAAGAGCTCAGGGTATTTCAGTTTTTCCTTACCTGGACAATATCTTGCTACAAGCTCAATCTTTTCATTAAGCAGTATCTCACACCCACAGACTTGTGTTTTTTTTTCAGCAGCATAGTTGGAAAATACATTTTCTAAATGTTTCTCTTGTTCCTCAATCAAGAGTCACTTTTCTGGGTTTTCAAATAGACTCAGCTTCTATGAGACTATCTTTGACAGCGCTAAGAAGGTTAAAGCTGGTTGTAGCTTGTTCAAACCTTCATTCTGTTCTTTGTCCTTCAGTATACCTTTGTGTGGAGGTTTTATTCCTAATGATTGCCGCATTGGATGCTATTCCATTTGCTCGGTTTCACATGAGGCTTCTTCAGCTTTGCATGATCTGGCAATGGTGCAGGGATCATACTCTGCTTTCCCAAGATCTGTTTGGATGACATGACCGTTTCTGTCCTGGTGGCTGGTTCATCATATTATTATTCAGGGGGGCTTCTTTTGTTCGCCCTACCTAGAATGACTGTGATCGGGTTGGGGTGCCGTCTGGGGTCTCTGAGAGCACGGGGAGTCTTCTTAGGAGACGAGGTTACAAATAAATGGTTTGGAACTCTGTGCAATTTTCAGAGCCCTTTAGACTTGGGCTCTGTTGAGAAGGGATCTCAGTGCTTTAAGACAATGTTAGAGCATTAGCATATATCAATCATCAGGGGGGATCTCGCATTGAAGTATCTTGAATTCATTCCTGGGCAGAGGGCAATTGTTGCCTAATATCTGCAGTTCATATTTCAGGGGTGAGCAATTGGGAAGCAAACTTTCACAGCCGTCAATCCCTGCAACCAGGGTGTAGTGGTCTTTTCATCTGGATGTTTTCAGTCAGATTGTGGATCTTTGGGGTCACCCAGAGGTAGATCTAAAGGCCTCTCTGTTAAACAACAGACTTGGCTGCGTTCTATAAAGAAACAAAAAAGAAGAGGCGCTCTGGTGCAGATAATCCTTGGATACAAAGTATAATATACTAAGATAGAAATGTGATACTCACAAAGATACTTGCACATGCAGTGCAATAACAGGTGAGCCGAAGCTTCAGAGCCGCTCGGCTGACTCACTAGAGATATAGCAGCTGTTCACTGAGTAAGCATGTAACTGTTCACTGAGTAAGCATGTTACCAACGGTCCAGAGGATTGGAGAAATTGTCCTGAAATAAAAAGTAGATACCGCCCTTGGTGCAGATATTTTGCATTAATATACCCTGTTATCAATCCGTTTCAGAGCGGGTAAAAACCAATAGTCTCGAAAATTGCTTATTGTTGATGTGTAAAGAGATTTACAGATGAATTTATAATTTGTGAATCTCGATATTTACAAATAGTGCTGAGGCACTTGATCTTCCAATCACATTAGCTCTAACTTTCACGCCCCGTATAGGAATGACAATCCTGTTGTGGATTGGTCCTACCGCTATGACTAAGCGATGACCAGAATCACACCCACTGTCTAATTTCGAGTTCCTTATACGTAAGATGCTGATGCTTTGATGGATAGGATATTCAGCTAATCATAGGGAGACAACTCCCATTCGTTTAACCAGTCCGGTGTGAGTGGTGGGCATTGCAATTGAATAAAAGACCCCGAGTAGCAGCGGCCTGCACCCCCTCTGAGGAAGCGTTCGTGAAACGCGCGTCAGGGGTCCGGCAGGGGCAGCTTAGTCTCTCCTGTTGTTTTGTTTTTAATGTGCTTACTCTTGTGGAAAATAGATTAAGAAGTGGTTTAATTTATGTCCTCCAATCCTTTATTATCATATATTAATATTAATGCAGCCCTCGGATTGTAAGGGCTTAGTTAATTCTAATTCAAAAACGGATTGGGGATATTGAATAGTGGACTGATATATCTAATAGCTATTATGCAAACCACAGAGTTCAAGTGGTTTTAATTCACAGCCTTTGCTACTGAATGAGTGTGAGTTCCTTAGTTAACTTAATAAACTCTAATGTATGAATGATTGGGAACGATTTAATTATTTTGAACACTTTCTGATATTAGTAGAGTTAGTTTGATAATACTCAGTGGAATTATTCTCTCTTTAAACTTTGTTGTACTCTCAGTTACAACTAGTTTGTCTAGTTGTTGTCAGTTGCCCTATTGAATAATCCACTCCAGGTCTCGCTGTTGTTATATATAAACTCTAATTCTAGTAATTAGAATACTATTATTAAAAATTAATATAGGCTAAACCTGGCACCATTCTTATAACTCTACTCTCCTCTACTCCCCCCCCTCTTTTTCTCTAAAAAATATGGAGCAGTGCTGCAAAGTGGCAGCGCACCAATTGGTGATTGGCTCTCAAGGATTTTTCAACCCCGCCCCCTAGCCTTTCTTAGTCTGTACAGCTGTAACTTCTGGATTGTGAGCAAAAGCACCTTTCCTTCCTAAGATAAGGAGAGTCCAAGACTTCATTCCTTACTGTTGGGAAATAGAAAACCTGGCCACCAGGAGGAGGCAAAGACACCCCAGCCAAAGGCATAAATATCCCTCCCACTTCCTCATTACCCCAGTCATTCTTTGCCCTTCGTCACATTATGAGGTGGCAGAGAACTGGCAGAAGATTCTGAGAGTCCTAAAAAAGGGTATCTGCCCTTCGAGATAGGACTGGAGTTTTAAGTAGTCATGTCAACCTCTAAGTGAGAGTATTGATGAAAGCTAGAGTCTGGAGATGAAGGGAAAGTTTTTCTGCGAAACCATCCAGACTACTGCTAACAGCTCCAAAGCAATCAGTGTTGACGAGTTTCACTGCCTGCTTTTTCTCACTCAAGTCCATGTCAGGAGCGCTGCTTTAAGACTGTCACTCTTGAGATGCTGTGTTCTGTTCCACAGCATGGATCCTGGAGGTAAGATCATTTCAATTTTAATCATAAAACGCTATAACAGGGTCACAGTGTGGTTCATTTATACCTTGATAGGATCCAGGGTTAATATCCTCTGAAGGGGGTTTATTGAACAGTTGGGGTTAATTAATCAGTGTGTTAATTATTTACATGCTGCTTTGTGTGATTTTTTCCTGGGCTGATAGACTGTGTGTTTTTGGCTGGAACAGACAGGTTTCATTTTTGTTTTTGAAAGTGTTGCACTGCTCCTATTACTTGCTGTACTTGTAATAACAGGGGAAGTACTGTCTTGCACTCCATGTGACCGGGTGTTGTCTATGTTCATTTCCTCCATTCCGGCTGAGACTTGATAAAATACAACAATGTACAGAAGTGCAAGATGGAAAAAACACACAATATTCTGTAACAAATTAACTAAGAACTGATATTCTCCTTTAAATTAGACCGCTGCCGTCTTGCAGTCTCTCCTCAGTGACTGTATGGAAATAGGATAATGGTGATAGATGGCGCAGGTCTGTTGGGTAATTTCTCTTGTAAGGTGTATCCAGTCCACGGATTCATCCATTACTTGTGGGATATTCTCCTTCCCAACAGGAAGCTGCAAGAGGATCACCCACAGCAGAGCTGTCTATATAGCTCCTCCCCTAACTGCCACCTCCCAGTCATTCTCTTGCAGCTCTCGACAAGGGAAGTATCAAGAGATGTGTGGTGAATTAATGTAGTTTATCTTCAATCAAAAGTTTATTATTTTCAAATGGTACCGGAGTTGTACTATTTTGGCCTCAGGCAGAAAGTAGAAGAAGAGTCTGCCTGAGGTTTTTGATGATCTTAGCGGTTTGTAACTAAGGTCCACTGCTGTTCTCACACATAACTGAAGAGATGGGTAACTTCAGCTGGGGGAACGGCGTGCAGGATTACCTGCTCTGAGGTATGTGCAGTTTTAAATTTTTCTAGAGAGATGATAAGCTAGAAAATGCTGACAGTGCCTGATTTATTTAAGGTAAGCCTGATTACAGTGATTTAATAACGACTGGTATCATGCTTGCTGTAAAGGGTAATATTCTTGTTATTTGCTCTCATTACTTAATAGATATAGCGTTTGCTTGATGTATATAAACGTTTATTACAAATGGTGATAAAACTTTATTCTGGGGCCCAGTTTTTCCACATGGCTGACTAGATTTTTCCTAGGGATAGTTTTTTAAGGCCCTCTCACTGTGAGTACATGTTGGGAGGGGCCTATTTTCGCGCCCTAATTGCGCAGTAGTTTTTGCAGCTTGAGATATCCAGCTTCCCTGAAGGAGTCCCCTAACATATAGGACCCCTCTAAAGTGTTTGTGTGCCTTCCAAAGTCGTTTTATGGGCAGGTAGGAGCCACAGTAAAGCTGTGGCAGTTGGTTGTGACTGTTTAAAAACGGTTATATTGTTTTTTTGATCCGGTTTTGAAACTAAGGGGTTAATCATCCATTTGCAAGGGGGTGCAATGCTATTTTAATCTATTATACACACTGTAAAAATTTCGTAGAATTTACTGCTTTTTTCACTGTTTTGCAGTTTAAGTGATTGTTTTTTTCTCTTACCAGTACCGTTTTTATTTTTTTGCTTGTTCACAGTTATTAAAGTGTTTTCCAAGCTTGCTGGTCTCATTACTAGTCTGTTTAAACATGTCTGACATAGAGGAAACTCATTGTTCATTATGTTTAGAAGCCATTGTGTAACCCCCTATTAGAATGTGTACCAAATGCACTGATTTTACTATAGATTACAAAGACTATATTCTGGCTTTAAAAAATTTATCACCAGAAGAAATTGACAAGGAGGAAGTTATACCGGCTAACTCTCCCCACGTGTCAGAACCTATAACTCCCGCTCAGGGGATGCCAAGTACATCTAGCGCGCCCATTGCGTATACCTTACAAGACATGGCGGCAGTTATGAATCATACCCTTACAGAGGTATTATCTAAACTGCCAGGATTACAAGGAAAGCGAGACAGCTCTGGGACTAGAATAAATACAGAGCTCTCTGACGCTTTAGTGGCTATGTCTGACACACCCTCACAATGTACTGAAGCCGAATCAGAGGAGCTTCAATCTGTGGGTGATTTTTCTGATTTTGGGAAGACACTTCAATCTGATTCTGATATGTGTACATTTAAATTTAAGCTTGAACACCTCCGCATATTGCTCAGGGAGGTCTTAGCAACTCTGGACGACTGTGACGCTATTGTAGTCCCAGAGAAATTATGTAGATTGGATAAATACTATGCAGTACCTACTTACACTGATGTTTTTCCAATCCCTAAGAGGTTTTCTGAAATTATTACTAAGGAATGGGATAGACCAGATGTACCGTTCTCTCCCCCTCCTGTTTTTAAAAAGATGTTTCCTATAGACGCCGCTACACGGGACTTGGGGCAGACGGTCCCTAAGGTGGAGGGAGCAGTTTCTACTCTAGCTAAGCGTACCACTATCCCTGTCGAGGACAGTTGTGCTTTTCTAGATCCAATGGACAAAAAATTAGAGGGTTACCTTAACAAAATTTTTATTCAACAAGGTTTTATTCTCCAGCCTCTTGCATGCATTGCCCCAGTCACTGCTGCTGCAGCTTTCTGGTTTGAGTCTCTAGAGGAGGCTCTACAGGTTGAAACCCCGTTGGAAGATATTATTGGCAAGCTTAAGGCCCTTAAGCTAGCCAATTCATTTGTTTCTGACGTCGTTGTTCATTTAACCAAGCTAACGGCTAAAAATTCAGGTTTTGCTATTCAGGCGCGTAGGGCGCTATGGCTTAAATCCTGGTCAGCTGACGTGACTTCAAAGTCTAAACTTCTCAACATTCCCTTCAAAGGACAGACCCTATTCGGGCCTGGACTGAAGGAGATCATTTCTGACATCACTGGAGGAAAAGGTCACGCCCTTCCTCAAGATAGGTCCAACAAATTAAGGACCAAACAGTCTAGTTTTCGGCCCTTTCGAAACTTCAAGAGTGGCGCAGCTTCAACTTCCTCTAACACAAAACAAGAGGGAACTTTTGCCCAGTCTAAGCCGGTCTGGAGACCTAACCAGGCTTGGAACAAGGGGAAGCAGGCCAAAAAGCCTGCTGCTGCCTCTAAGACAGCATGAAGGAGTAGCCCCCGATCCGGAAACGGATCTAGTAGGGGGCAGACTCTCTCTCTTCACCCATGCTTGGGCAAGAGATGTCCAGGATCCCTGGGCATTGGAAATTGTGTCCAAGGGTTATCTTCTGGAATTCAAAACCTCTCCCCCAAAAGGGAGATTTCATCTCTCACATTTATCTGCAAACCAGATAAAGAGAGAGGCATTCTTACATTGTGTTCAAGGCCTCCTAGTTATGGGAGTGATCCACCCAGTTCCGCAGGAGGAACAGGGGCAGCGCTTCTATTCAAATCTGTTTGTAGTTCCCAAGAAAGAGGGAACATTCAGACCAATCTTAGATCTCAAGATCTTTAACAAATTTCTCAGAGTCCCATCCTTCAAGATGGAGACTATTCGAACCATCCTTCCTATGATCCAGGAGGGTCAATATATGACTACCGTAGACTTAAAGGATGCTTATCCTCACATCCTGATACACAAAGATCATCATCGTTTTCTCAGGTTTGCCTTTCTAGACAGGCACTACCAGTTTGTGGCTCTTCCCTTCGGGTTGGCCACGACACCAAAAATCTTTACGAAGGTTCTAGGGTCCCTCCTAGCGGTCCTAAGGCCGCAGGGTATAGCAGTAGCCCCTTACTTAGACGACATTCTGATACAGGTGTCGACTTTTCAAATCGCCAGGTCCCATACGGACATTGTTCTGGCATTTCTGAGGTCCCATGGGTGGAAGGTGAACGAAGAAAAGAGTTCTCTATCCCCTCTAACAAGAGTTTCATTCCTAGGGACTCTGATAGATTCGGTAGAAATGAAGATTTACCTAACGAAGGCCAGATTGTCAAAACTTCTAGACTCTTGCCGTGTTCTTTATTCCACTTCTCGTCCTTCAGTGGCTCAGTGTATGGAAGTAATCCATATATATATATATATATAATTTAATGGTCGCGGCAATGGACATAGTACCGTTTGCCCGCCTACATCTCAGACCGCTGCAACTTTGCATGCTCAGTCAGTGGAATGGGGATTACACAGATTTGTCCCCTCTACTAAATCTGGATCAAGAAACCAGGGATTCTCTTCTCTGGTGGCTATCGCAGGTCCATCTGTCCGAGGGGATGAGCTTCCGCAGGCCAGATTGGACTATAGTAACGACAGATGCCAGCCTTCTGGGCTGGGGTGCAGTCTGGAACTCCCTGAAGGCTCAGGGCTCGTGGACTCAGGAGGAGGCACTCCTTCCGATAAACATTCTGGAACTAAGAGCGATTTTCAATGCTCTTCAGGCGTGGCCTCAGCTAGCTGGGGTCAGGTTCATGAGATTTCAGTCGGACAATATCACGACTGTAGCCTACATCAACCATCAGGGGGAACAAAGAGTTCCCTAGCAATGTTGGAGGTTTCAAAGATAATTCTATGGGCAGAGGTTCACTCTTGCCATCTATCTGCTATCTGCTATCCATATCCCAGGAGTCGAGAACTGGGAGGCGGATTTTCTAAGTCCGCAGACTTTTCATCCGGGAGAGTGGGAACTCCATCCTGAGGTATTTGCACAATTGATTCAACTTTTGGGCAAACCAGAACTGGATCTCATGGCGTCTCACCAGAACACCAAGCTTCCTTGTTACGGGACCAGGTCCAAGGACCCCAAAGCAACGCTGATAGATGCTCTAGCAGCGCCTTGGTCCTTCAACCTGGCTTATGTGTTTCCACCATTTCCTCTGCTCCCTCGTCTGATTGCCAAGATCAAGCAGGAGAGAGCTTCAGTGATTTTGATGGCACCTGCGTGGCCACGCAGGACTTGGTATGCAGACCTGATGGACATGTCATCCTGTCCACCATGGACTCTGCCGCTGAGGCAGGACCTTCTACTTCAGGGTCCTTTCAACCATCCAAACCTAATTTCTCTGCGTCTGACTATCATAAGATATGGTGTAAATATCTTCATTGGTGTGAATCCAAAGGTTACTCATGGAGTAAGGTCAGGATTCCTAGAATATTATTTTTTCTCCAACAAGGATTGGAGAAGGGATTGTCGGCTAGTTCCTTAAAGGGACAGATTTTTGCTCTGTCTATTCTTTTGTACAAGCGTCTGGCTAATACTCCAAACGTTCAGGCGTTTTTTCAGGCTTTAGTTAGAATCAAGCCTGTGTTTAAACTTGTTGCTCCGCCATGGAGTCTAAATTTAGTTCTTAAAGTTCTTCAAGGGGTTCCGTTTGAACCTTTGCATTCCATAGATATCAAGCTGTTGTCTTGGAAAGTTCTGTTTTTGGTAGCTATCTCCACGGCTCGACGAGTTTCGGAGGTATCGGCTTTACAATGTGATTCTCCTTATCTCATTTTCCATGCTGATATGGTAGTGTTGCGTACCAAACCTGGGTTTCTTCCTAAGGTGGTATCTAATAAGAATATCAATCAGGAGATTGTTGTTCCTTCACTATGTCCTAATCCTTCTTCAAAGAAGGAACGTCTATTACACAATCTTGATGTGGACCGTGCTTTAAAATTCTATTTACAAGCCACTAAAGATTTTCGTCAAACATCTGCTTTGTTTGAGGTTTACTCTGGACAGAGGAGAGGCCAAAAGGCTTCGGCAACTTCTCTTTCTTTTTGGTTAAGAAGCATAATCCGCTTTGCTTACGAGACTGCTGGCCAGCAGCCTCCTGAGAGAATTACAGCTCATTCCACTAGAGCAGTAACTTCCACATGGGCTTTTAAAAATGAGGCTTCTGTTGAACAGATTTGTAAGGCGGCGACTTGCTCTTCGCTTCATATCTTTTCTAAATTCTACAAATTTTATACTTTTGCTTCTTCGGAAGCTGTTTTTGGGAGAAAGGTCTTACAGACAGTGGTGCCCTCCGTTTAAGCGCCTGCCTTGTCCCTCCCTTCATCCGTGTCCTATAGCTTTGGTATTGGTATCCCACAAGTAATGGATGAATCCGTGGACTGGATACATCTTTTCATTGGAATTTCCATCTCACTCCCAGTCTAGTCCTTGGATACTTTCTGGAACATTGTCATTTGATATTAGAATCCTCTGGATAATCAGCTGGATAGTGGTGAGAGATGGCGCAGGTCTGTTGGGTAATTTTTCTCTAATGAATGAAGAGAAAAAGGCTTGAAGTGTATATAAAAGCCAATTAATAACGGTGCAGTATACTGACTCTGTAAGTTGCATAATGTCTGCTGGTCTGGAGTATGATGTCAGGTGGCAATAATCCAGAGGATTCTAATATCAAATGACAATGTTCCAGAAAGTATCCAAGGACCTAGACTGGGAGTGAGATGGAAACTCAAATGAAAAAGTATCCAATTTACAATAATAAAAATGTAGTAACTTACTCCATATAAAAGGAGGATCCAGCCGTCACAGCAAAAAAGATGATAGCAATCTTTCAGCTTGGGTAAAAAAGGTTTACTTGCTCATATTGGCATAGCTTGGGGCGAACCTGGTGCCCATGGTGGTTCCACATATCATATACATATAAAGTTCTTGGTCATTCCCCCAAAAAAGAATTTTGCAAAGAATTACATGAAGTGCTCATTCAAGCTTTGGATAGGGAGATTATATCTGAGCAGGAATTCTGTTTTCTATACAAAAGTGATTCTAAAACGCCTATTTTTTTATTTCTTGCCCAAATTGCACAAAAATCCGATCCATCCCCCCAGGCGTCCCATAATTAGCGGGATCGATTCCTTAACTGCCAATTTGTCCTCCTTTCTCCAACATAGGTGTGTCCGGTCCACGGCGTCATCCTTACTTGTGGAATATTCTCTTCCCCAACAGGAAATGGCAAAGAGCCCAGCAAAGCTGGTCACATGATCCCTCCTAGGCTCCGCCTACCCCCATCATTCTCTTTGCCGTTGCACAGGCAACATCTCCACGGAGATGGCTAAGAGTTTTTTGGTGTTTAAATGTAGTTTTTATCCTTCAATCAAGTGTTTGTTATTTTAAAATAGTGCTGGTATGTACTATTTACTCTGAAACAGAAAAGAGATGAAGATTTCTGTTTGTAAGAGGAAGATGATTTTAGCAAACGTTACTAAAATCGATTGCTGTTTCCACACAGGACTGTTGAGATGAAGTAACTTCAGTTGGGGGAAACAGTTTGCAGACTTTTCTGCTTGAGGTATGACTGGCCACATTTCTAACAAGACTTTGTAATGCTGGAAGGCTGTCATTTTCCCTATGGGGACCGGTAAGCCATTTTCTTAGTTTAAGTAAAAGAATAAAGGGCTTCATAAGGGCTTATAAAACTGGTAGACATTTTTCTGGGCTAAAACGATTACTTTACTAAACATATTTGGCAGATTATAACTCTTATAGTTATTATAATCTTGGGGATTGTTTTAAAAAAACGGCAGGCACTGTATTGGACACCTTTTTCAGATGGGGGCCTTTTCTAGTCATAGGCAGAGCCTCATTTTCGCGCCACTAATGCGCAGTTGTTTTTGGAGAGCAAGGCATGCAGATGCATGTGTGAGGAGCTAAGAACCACTGAAAAAGCTTATAGAAGGCGTCATTTGGTATCGTATTCCCCTCTGGGCTTGGTTGGGTCTCAGCAAAGCAGATACCTGGGACTGTATAGGGGTTAAATGTAAAAACGGCTCCGGTTCCGTTATTTTAAGGGTTAAAGCTTTCAAATTTGGTGTGCAATACTTTTAAGGATTTATGACACTGTGGTGAAAATTTGGTGAATTTTGAACAATTCCTTCATACTTTTTCACATATTCAGTAATAAAGTGTGTTCAGTTTAAAATTTAAAGTGACAGTAACGGTTTTATTTTAAAACGTTTTTTGTGCTTTGTTGACAAGTTTAAGCCTGTTTAACATGTCTGAACCATCAGATAAGCGATGTTCTATATGTATGAAAGCCAAGGTTTCTCCCCATTTAAATATATGTGATAATTGTGACATAGTGTCCAAAAAAAGTAGGGACAATGATGCCACAGATAATGATATTGCCCAAGATGATTCCTCAAATGAGGGGAGTAAGCATGGTACTGCATCATCCCCTTCTGTGTCTACACCAGTTTTGCCCACACAAGAGGCCCCTAGTACATCTAGTGCGCCCATACTTATTACCATGCAACAATTAACTAACATTTTATCCAAAATGCCTACTTATCAGAGAAAGCGTGATTGCTCTGTTTTAAACACTGAAGAGCAAGTGGACGCTGATGATAACTGTTCTGACATACCCTCACACCAATCTGAAGGGGTCAGGAGGGAGGTTTTGTCTGAGGGAGAAATTTCAGATTCAGGAAAAATTTCTCAACAAGCTGAACCTGATGTTGTAACATTTAAATTTAAACTAGAACATCTCTGCGCACTGCTTAAGGAGGTATTATCTACTCTGGATGATTGTGACAATTTGGTCATTCCAGAGAAATTATGTAAGATGGACAAGTTCCTAGAGGTTCCGGTGCCCCCCGATGCTTTTCCTATACCCAAGCGGGTGGCGGACATAGTAAATAAGGAGTGGGAAAGGCCCGGCATACCTTTTGTTCCTCCCCCTATATTTAAGAAATTATTTCCTATAGTCGACCCCAGAAAGGACTTATGGCAGACAGTCCCCAAGGTCGAGGGGGCGGTTTCAACTCTAAACAAACGCACTACTATTCCTATAGAAGATAGTTGTGTTTTCAAAGATCCTATGGACAAAAAATTAGAGGGTTTGCTTAAAAAGATGTTTGTTCAGCAAGGTTACCTTCTACAACCAATTTCATGCATTGTTCCTGTCACTACAGCAGCGTGTTTCTGGTTCGAAGAACTAGAAAAGTCGCTCAATAAAGAATCTTCGTATGAGGAGGTTATGGACAGAGTTCAAGCACTTAAATTGGCTAACTCTTTTATTTTAGATGCCGCTTTGCAATTAGCTAGATTAGCGGCGAAAAATTCAGGGTTTGCTATCGTGGCGCGCAGAGCGCTTTGGCTAAAGTCTTGGTCAGCGGATGTGTCTTCCAAGACAAAATTGCTTAACATCCCTTTCAAGGGTAAAACACTGTTTGGTCCTGATTTGAAAGAGATTATTTCAGACATCACTGGGGGAAAGGGCCACGCCCTTCCTCAGGATAGGTCCTTTAAGGCTAAAAATAAGCCTAATTTTCGTCCCTTTCGCAGAAACGGACCAGCCTCTAATTCTACATCCTCTAAGCAAGAGGGTAATTCTTCTCAACCCAAACCAGCCTGGAGACCGATGCAAGGCTGGAACAAGGGTAAGCAGGCCAAGAAGCCTGCCACAGCTACCAAAACAGCATGAAGGGATGGCCCCCGATCCGGGACCGGATCTGGTGGGGGGCAGACTTTCTCTCTTTGCTCAGGCTTGGGCAAGAGATGTTCAGGATCCCTGGGTACTAGAAATAGTTTCTCAGGGTTATCTCCTGGAATTCAAGGAACTACCCCCAAGGGGAAGGTTCCACAGGTCTCAATTATCTTCAAACCAAATAATAAGACAGGCATTCTTACATTGTGTAGAAGACCTGTTAAAGATGGGAGTAATTCATCCAGTTCCAATAGGAGAACAAGGGATGGGGTTTTACTCCAACCTGTTCATAGTTCCCAAAAAAGAGGGAACATTCAGACCAATTTTAGATCTCAAGATCCTAAACAAATTTCTCAGGGTTCCATCGTTCAAAATGGAAACCATTCGAACGATCCTTCCTACCATCCAGGAAGGTCAATTTATGACCACGGTGGATTTAAAGGATGCGTACCTACATATTCCTATCCACAGGGAACATCATCAGTTCCTAAAGTTCGCTTTTCTGGACAAGCATTACCAGTTTGTGGCACTTCCATTCGGATTAGCCACTGCTCCGAGAATTTTTACAAAGGTACTAGGGTCCCTTCTAGCAGTTCTCAGACCAAGGGGCATTGCAGTAGTACCTTACTTGGACGACATCCTGATTCAAGCGTCGTCTCTGTCAAAAGCAAAGGCTCATACGGACATCGTTCTAGCCTTTCTCAGATCTCACGGATGGAAAGTGAACATAGAAAAAAGTTCTCTGTCCCCGTCAACAAGAGTCCCCTTCTTGGGAACAATAATAGATTCCTTAGAAATGAGGATTTTTCTGACAGAGGTCAGAAAATCAAAACTTCTAAGCTCTTGTCAAGTACTTCATTCTGTTCTTCATCCTTCCATAGCGCAGTGCATGGAAGTAATAGGATTGATGGTTGCAGCAATGGACATAGTTCCTTTTGCACAAATTCATCTAAGACCATTACAACTGTGCATGCTCAGACAGTGGAATGGGGATTATACAGACTTGTCTCCGACGATTCAAGTAGATCAAAGGACCAGAGATTCACTCCGTTGGTGGCTGATCCTGGACAACCTGTCACAGGGAATGAGCTTCCGCAGACCAGAGTGGGTCATTGTCACGACCGACGCCAGTCTGGTGGGCTGGGGCGCGGTCTGGGAACCCCTGAAAGCTCAGGGTCTATGGTCTCGGGAAGAATCTCTTCTCCCGATAAACATTCTGGAACTGAGAGCGATATTCAATGCTCTCAAAGCTTGGCCTCATCTAGCAAAGGCCAAATTCATAAGGTTTCAATCAGACAACATGACGACTGTTGCATATATCAACCATCAGGGGGGAACAAGGAGTTCCCTGGCGATGGAGGAAGTGACCAAGATAATTCAATGGGCGGAGGATCACTCCTGCCACTTGTCTGCTATCCACATCCCAGGGGTGGAAAATTGGGAAGCGGATTTTCTGAGTCGTCAGACCTTCCATCCGGGGGAGTGGGAACTCCATCCGGAAATCTTTGCCCAAATAACTCAATTATGGGGCATTCCAGACATGGATCTGATGGCCTCTCGTCAGAACTTCAAGGTTCCTTGTTACGGGTCCAGATCCAGGGATCCCAAGGCGACTCTAGTGGATGCACTAGTAGCACCTTGGACCTTCAACCTAGCTTATGTATTCCCACCGTTTCCTCTCATTCCCAGGCTGGTAGCCAGGATCAATCAGGAGAGGGCTTCGGTGATCTTGATAGCTCCTGCGTGGCCACGCAGGACTTGGTATGCAGACCTGGTGAATATGTCATCGGCTCCACCATGGAAGCTACCTTTGAGACAGGACCTTCTTGTTCAAGGTCCATTCGAACATCCGAATCTGGTTTCCCTCCAACTGACTGCTTGGAGATTGAACGCTTGATTTTATCAAAGCGTGGGTTTTCAGATTCCGTAATAGATACTCTTATTCAGGCTAGAAAGCCTGTAACTAGAAAGATTTACCATAAAATATGGAAAAAATATATCTGTTGGTGTGAATCTAAAGGATTCCCATGGAACAAGATAAAAATTCCTAAGATTCTATCCTTTCTACAAGAAGGTTTGGAGAAAGGATTATCTGCAAGTTCTCTGAAGGGACAGATCTCTGCTTTATCTGTTTTACTTCACAAAAGGCTGGCAGCTGTGCCAGACGTTCAAGCGTTTGTTCAGGCTCTGGTTAGAATCAAGCCTGTTTACAGACCTTTGACTCCTCCCTGGAGTCTTAATCTAGTTCTTTCAGTTCTTCAAGGGGTTCCGTTTGAACCCTTACATTCCGTAGATATTAAGTTATTATCTTGGAAAGTTTTGTTTTTGGTTGCAATTTCTTCTGCTAGAAGAGTTTCTGAGTTATCTGCTCTGCAGTGTTCTCCGCCCTATCTGGTGTTCCATGCAGATAAGGTGGTTTTGCGTACTAAGCCTGGTTTTCTTCCGAAAGTTGTCTCCAACAAAAATATTAACCAGGAGATTGTTGTACCTTCTTTGTGTCCGAATCCAGTTTCAAAGAAGGAACGTTTGTTACACAATTTGGACGTAGTCCGTGCTCTAAAATTCTATTTAGAGGCTACTAAAGATTTCAGACAAACATCTTCTTTGTTTGTTGTTTATTCTGGTAAAAGGAGAGGTCAAAAAGCAACTTCTACCTCTCTTTCTTTTTGGCTTAAAAGCATTATCCGATTGGCTTATGAGACTGCCGGACGGCAGCCTCCTGAAAGAATCACAGCTCATTCCACTAGGGCTGTGGCTTCCACATGGGCCTTCAAGAACGAGGCTTCTGTTGACCAGATATGTAAGGCAGCGACTTGGTCTTCACTGCACACTTTTGCCAAATTTTACAAATTTGATACTTTTGCTTCTTCAGAGGCTATTTTTGGGAGAAAGGTTTTGCAAGCCGTGGTGCCTTCCATTTAGGTGACCTGATTTGCTCCCTCCCTTCATCCGTGTCCTAAAGCTTTGGTATTGGTTCCCACAAGTAAGGATGACGCCGTGGACCCGACACACCTATGTTGGAGAAAACAGAATTTATGCTTACCTGATAAATTACTTTCTCCAACGGTGTGTCCGGTCCACGGCCCGCCCTGGTTTTTTTAATCAGGTCTGATGAATTATTTTCTCTAACTACAGTCACCACGGTATCATATGGTTTCTCCTATGCATATTTCCTCCTGTACGTCGGTCGAATGACTGGGGTAGGCGGAGCCTAGGAGGGATCATGTGACCAGCTTTGCTGGGCTCTTTGCCATTTCCTGTTGGGGAAGAGAATATCCCACAAGTAAGGATGACGCCGTGGACCGGACGCACCGTTGGAGAAAGTAATTTATCAGGTAAGCATAAATTCTGTTTTATTGATTTTTTATTACAGCCTTATGCAAAAAATTCTAGATCCTATTTGAAGGACACCACCCATGCCCTGAATATAATCAATCAAATTAAATGGGAACCAAGTTTCCATTGGGCCACCATGGATGTTACATCCTTGTACTCCATAATAGACCATAAAAAAGGAATATCAGCTGTTGAATGGAAGTTAAAACAAGATCCTAATTTGTCAGATTCCCTCTTGGGATTCATTGTTAAGGCCATTGAATTCATGTTAAGTCACAATTTCTTCTGGTTTAATAATAAACATTATTTATAGATATGTGGAACCGCCATGGGCACCAGGTTCGTCCCAAGCTATGCCAATATGAGCAAATAAACCTTTTTTACCCAAGCTGAAAGATTGCTATCATCTTTTTTGCTGTGATGGCCGGATCCTCCTTTTATATGGAGTAAGTTACTACATTTTTATTATTGTAAATTGGATACTTTTTCATTTGAGTTTCCATCTCACTCCTAGTCTAGTCCTTGGATACTTTCTGGAACATTGTCATTTGATATTAGAATTCTCTGGATTATTGCCACCTGACATCATACTCCAGACCAGCAGACATTATGCAACTTATGGAGTGAGTATACTGCACCATTATTAATTGGCTTTTATATACACTTCAAGCCTTTTTCTCTTCATTCATTAGAGAAAAATTACCCAACAGACCTGCGCCATCTATCACCATTATCCAGCTGAGACTTGAACCTAAGGAGAGTGTTTTCTCTGTTAACTGTCTGGGTCTAAGAGGTGTTGAGGGCCCCAGCCATTGGAAGCATAAAGGTGCAGTTTTCTATGATAAAAAAAGTTTTTATTTGTGTCCTTCTGTGGGTATAACCTGAGCTATGGAGGACTCTGACATGTTAGAAGGTACTCCTTCTGTACTAAATCATACCTGTTTATATTGTGAGGAGGCCGTGGTTTTCCAACCCACTCAATTATGTACCACATGCCTTAAATGGACACTGAACCCAAATTTTTTCTTTCGTGATTCAGATAGATCATTACATTTTAAGCATCTTACTAATTTACTCCTATTATCAATTTTTCTTCATTCTCTTGGTATTCAGTTCAGTATCCTTTTAACACCGTTATAAAGTC
Source organism: Bombina bombina (assembly GCF_027579735.1). Classification (NCBI taxonomy): domain Eukaryota; kingdom Metazoa; phylum Chordata; class Amphibia; order Anura; family Bombinatoridae; genus Bombina; species Bombina bombina. The sequence goes on along the minus strand of NC_069504.1, from coordinate 430,676,106 downwards.
TCTAAGAAGAGCGACAAGCCTGCTAAGGCTTCTTAGTCCCTCACTCAGTGTCCAGTGAGATTGCTACCCTTGCTACATTATCCACTCCACATGCAGTTCCCGGTAGCACATCTAATCCTCCATCCGGAGGGGGCCTTCTTCCTGCAGACTTTGCCGTGCAGTTACAAACGGCAGTGTCTGTGGCCCTCAGTGCATTACCTTGCTCTAACAAACGCAAGAGAAAGGTTAAACATAGCTCTCCTGACCCAGAGTCATCTAAATATTTATCGGATTTAGCTATTATGTCCCAATTACCCGATGATGAGTTAACCTCTGTAGCTTCAGAGGGTGAACTTTCTAGGTCGGAGTTCTTAGCGTCTAAACCTCCTACTGCGGAGGAACCGTCCTTTAGATTTAAAATTGAGCACTTGCGTTTTTTATTAAAAGAGGTTCTGTCTACATTAGAGGTTCCAGAGGCTGCGCTGCCTGAAGAACCTATGATACCTAAATTATACAGAGTTTACGAAGACGGGAAAGTTTCTTTGACTTTTCCTGTGCCGGTTAAGATGGTGAACATTATTAAGAACAAATGGGAAAGAATTGGTTCTTCCTTTTCCCCCTCGTCTACTTTTAAAAAGTCTTTACCTGTCCCAGACTCTCAACTGGATATGTGGGGCTTCATTCCTTAGGTGAATGGTGCTATCTCTACGCTTGCTAAACATACTACTATACCTCTTGAGAATAGTTCTTCATTCAGAGAGCTGATGGATAAGAAAATGGCTTTTTCCGGAGCAGCTACCTACTGGTGCGACTCTTTGTCGGAACTCATTGAGGTGGAGTCTCTCCACGAGGATATTCAAGACAAAATTAAAGCTCTGAGAATTGCTAATTCTTTTATCTGTGATGCGATCATGCAAATTATTTGCCTAAATGCAAAGGCCTTTGGTTTTGCGGTCCTGGCCTGCCTGGCGCTCTGGTTGACGTCTTGGTCTGCAGATATGACTTCTAAGTCCAGACTCCTTTCTCTTCCCTTCAAGGGAAAATTTTTATTTGGTCCAGGCCTGGACTCCATTATTTCTATGGTTACCAGAGGCAAGAGAGCCTTCCTACCGCAAGATAAGAAGAACAAGTCTAAGGGACGACAATCTTCTAATTTTCGTTCCTTTCGTTCTGACAAATCCCAACAAGAACAATCCTCCTCCATGCCCGAGCAACCCAAAAGTACTTGGAAGCCGGCTTAGTCCTGGAATTAATCCAAGCAGAATAAGAAGCCCGCCGAAAACAAATCAGCATGGGATCGGATCGCGTAGGGGGCAGACTGTCTGTCTCTTTTTTTTTAGACGCCTGCTTCAAGGACATACAGGATCCGTGAGTTCTGGAGGTGGTATCTCAGGGATACAAGATAGGCTTCAAATCTCATCCTCCAAGGGGCAGATTCCTTCTCTCGAATCTGTCTACCAGACCAGAAAAGAGGGATGCCTTTCTAGGGTGCGTTCGGGATCTATCCTCCTTAGGAGTTGTTGTCCTGGTGCCTATCGAAGAAAGAGGTTTGCGGTTTTATATCCCAAAGAAGGAGGGAACTTTCTTCCCAATTCTGGACCTAAAGTGCTTAAACAAATTTCTCAGTGTCCCTTCAAGATGGAGACAATAAGGTCCATTCTTCATTTGATTCAGGAAGGCCAGTTTATGACCACTATAGATCTGAAGGATGCTTACCTTCATTTTCCAATCCACAGGGAACACTTTCAGTTTCTGAGGTTTGCATTCCTGGACCAGTACTTCCAGTTCATTGCCTTTCCTTTTGGCCTAGCTACTGCTCCAAGTATCGTTACGAAGGTTCTAGGGGCTCTTCTAGCCGTTTCCAGAACTCAGGGTATTGCAGTAGCCCCATACTCGGACGATATTCTGGTGCAAGCACCATCCTTTTGTCTTCCAGAAGAATTCTCAGAGTCCCTTCTCAGTTTTCTTCGATGGGTTCTATAATAGACTCCATATCCATGAGGATATTTTTAACAGACCAGAGACGACGTAAGCTAACTTAGGCATGTCTTGCCCTCCGGACCTCCTTGAGTCCCTCTGTGGCACAGTGTATGGAGGTGATTGGTCTCATGGTGTCCTGCATAGACATCATTCCTTTTGCCAGGTTCCGTCTCAGACCTTTACAACTGTGCATGCTGAGGCAGGGGAACGGCGATCATTCAGATCTGTCTCAACAGATTGTATTAGACAGCCGGTCGAGAGAATCGCTCTCTTGTTGGCTCTGTCCAGATTATCTGTCTCGAGGGACATGCTTCTTAAGACCATCCTGGGAGATTGTGACTACGGACAGAAGCCTATCCGGATGGGGAGCTGTTTGAGGTGCCAGGAAGGCACAGGGTTTGTGGACTCAGGAGGAGTCCTCCCTCCCAATCAATATTTTGGAACTACGGCAAGGCCTTGAAGGCTTGGCCACTTCTGGGTTCATCCCAGTTTATCAGATTTCAATCAGACAATATAACCTCGGTGGCTAACATCAACCATCAGAGGGGAATGAGAAGTTCCTTGGCAATGAAGGAAGTATCTCATATTCTGGAGTGGGCGGAGGCTCACAGCTGTTCGCTGTCAGCTATCCACATTCCTGGTGTGGACAACTGGGAGGCGGATTTTCTCAGCAGGCAATCCTTCCATCCAGGGGAATGGTCTCTCCATCCCGAGGTGTTTGCAGAGATATGCAGCAAGTGGGGGGTGCCGGAGATAGATCTCATGGCATCCCGTCTCAATACCAAGCTACCAAGGTATGGGTCGAGGGATCCCCAAGCAGATCTAATAGATGCACTAGCAGTTCCCTGGAGGTTCAAACTCATATATTTTTTTCCTCCATTACCGATTCTTCCTCGAGTGGTGGCGCACATCAAGCAGGAGCGGGTATCAGTAATCCTGATTGCTCCAACGTGGCCGTGAAGGACGTAGTTCGCGGATCTAGTGGGGATGTCCTTATCTTCTCCGTGGTAGTAAACTTTTCGCAGAGACCTGCTGATACAAGGTCCATTTGTTCATCAAAATCTAGATTCTCTGAGGCTGACTGTGTGGAGATTGAACGCTTAGTCTTAGCCAAGAGAGGTTTCTCTGAGAGTGTCATTGAAACTCTTATTCAAGCTCGTAAACCAGTTACTCTGCGTATCTACCACATGGTGTGGAGGACCTACTTATTCTGGTGTGAAGAGCGTTTTTTTTCCTTGCACAGAGTTAAGGGTGCCAGGCTCTTATCTTTTGTCCAGGATGGGCTGGAGAAGGGCCTTTCTGCTAGTTCCCTGAGGGGACATATTTCGGCTTTGTCGGTTTTATTGCACATGAGACTGGCTGAGCTTCCAAACGTGCAGTCCTTTGTTAAGGCTCTGATTAGGATCAGACCTGTGTTTAGATCTGGGGCTTCTCCTTGGAGCCTAAATCTTGTTCTTCGGGTTTTGCAACAGGTTCCGTTTGAGCCTCTGCATTCCGTTGACATTAAATTGTTATCTTAGAAGGTTCTCTTTTTATTGGCTATTGCCTCTGCGTGCAGAGTTTCTGAGATCTCTGCTTTGCAATGTGAGCCCCCTTATCTGATTGTTCATGGAGATAAGACAGTTTTATGTACTAAGTTAGGTTTTCTTCCTAAGGTTGTGTCAGATCGCAACATTAATCAGGAGATTGTGGTTCCTTCCTTGTGTCCTAATCGTTCTTCATCGAAGGAACGCTTACTTCACAGTTTAGATGTGGTTCGCGCCTTGAAGTTCTATCTACTAAGCTACTAAGGAGTTCCCTATCTTTTTGATTAAGGAGTGTCATCCGCTTAGCTTATGAGACAGCAGTACATCGTCCTCCTGAGAGGATAACGGCTCATTCCACTAGAGCTGTGTAAGGCGGCTACCTGGTCCTCCTTACATACGTTTTCCAAATTTTACAAGTTTGATGTTTTTGAAGCAGCTTTCGGGAGAAAAGTTTTGCATGCTGTGGTGCCCTCAGAATTAGGGTCCACCTCTTTGTTTTTGTTCCCTCCCGTTATTTATTCATTGTTTTCTGGAGCTTGGGTATAGTTTTCCCAACAGTAAGGAATGAAGCCGTAGACTCTCCCTATCTTAGGAAGGAAAACATAATTTATGCTTACCAGATAAATTCCTTTCTTTCCGGATAGGGAGAGTCCATGGCGCCCGCACGGTTTTTCTTGTCTATGGGCGGTCACCTATTATTTTTTTATTCTTCTGGCACCATTTATACTCTGTTTCTACTACTTTTCCTTATTCCCTCGGCAGAATGACTGGTGTAATGAGGGAGTTGGTGGGATATTTAAACCGTTGGCTGGGGTGTGTCTGCCTCCTCCTGGTGGCCAGGTGTTGTATTTCCCAACAGTAAGGAATGAAGCTGTGGACTCTCCCTATCCAGAAGGAAAGGAATTTATCTGGTAAGCATGAATTATGTTTTTTTATTACTACGTTTCTTGTGATGTTAGACCATGAAAAAAGGAAACAAATTTATTCAAACAACATTTATTTTTTAGTCTGCAACTAATTTGCAATGCAGTTGAACTGGTACTTCAGTGTAACTGCCTAATTTAAATTTTTATTTTATTTCAAACTGATCTGCAGAAAATGTTTCACTAAAAAAATCTCATCGCAGAAAGTGAGGAAAAGTTCTGCCTCTGGGATTAATTGTAAAGTTTTGGCTACTTCATAGGCTTGAGTGTTTTTTCCAGAGCTCTTAAATACTATTTGTAAGCTACTGAATACATTTTCTAATTGGTCTCCATTTATGAACCAGTTTTAAAATATGTTTAACCCCTTAACGACCGAGGACGTGCAGGGTACGTCCTCAAAAAAAAGGCAGTTAATGCCTGAGAACGTACCCTGCACGTCCTCGGTGTGGAAAGCAGCTGGAAGCGATCCTGCTCGCTTCCAGCTGCTTTCCGGTTATTGCAGTGATGCCTCGATATGGAGGCATCCTGCAATAACCTTTGGTAGCCATCCGGTGCAGAGAGAGCCACTCTGTGGCCCTCTCTGCACCGGAGATCGGTGGCTCCCTGCGTTGGTGGGTGGGAGCCGGACCGGGAGGCGGGTGGCGGCCATCGATGGCCCTGGTTATGTGCAGGGGGGGCGGGATCGTGGGCGGGGATGAGCGGGGGCGCGCACGGACGCGTGCACGGGAGCGCGGGCGCGTGCACGGGGAGGGAGCGGGTGGGAACTGCTACACTACAGAAAATGTATTAATAAAAAAAGTATAAATCTCTAAATATTTAAAAAAAAAAAAAAAAGATCAGCAAGGTGGTGGGGGTTTGTCTGTGTGTGGGGGGGGGGAGCTACACTACAGAAAAAAGCCAAACAAAAATAAAAAAGCACTTTTTTTTGCAAACTGGGTACTGGCAGACAGCTGCCAGTACCCAAGATGGCCCCCAATGAGGCAGAGGGGAGGGTTAGAGAGCGGTTTTGGGGGGGATCAGGGAATTTTTTTTTAAAAAAAAACCTTTTATTTTAGTACTGGCAGACTTTCTTCCAGTACTTAAGATGGCGGGGACAATTGTGGGGTGGGGGAGGGAAGGGAGCTGTTTGGGAGGGATCAGGGGGTGGGATGTGTCAGGTGGGAGGCTGATCTCTACACTAAAGCTAAAATTAACCCTGCAAGCTCCCTACAAACTCCCTAATTAACCCCTTCACTGCTAGCTATAATACACGTGTGAGGCGCAGCAGGATTTAGCGGCCTTCTAATTACCAGAAAGCAACGCCAAAGTCATATATGTCTGCTATTTCTGAACAAAGGGGATCCCAGACAAGTATTTACAACCATTTGTGCCATAATTGCACAAGCTGTTTGTAAATTATTTCAGTGAGAAACCTAAAATTGTGAAAAATTTAACTTTTTTTTCAATTTGATCGCATTTGGCGGTGAAATGGTGGCATGAAATATACCAAAATGTGCCTAGATCAATACTTGGGGTTGTCTACTATACTACACTAAAGCTAAAATTAACCCTACAAGCTCCCTAAAAGCTCCCTAATTAACCCCTTAACTGCTGGGCATAATACACTTGTGGTGCGCAGTGGCATTTAGCGGCCTTCTAATTACCAAAAAGCAACGCCAAAGCCATATATGTCTGCTATTTCTGAACAAAGGGGATCCCAGAGAAGAATTTACAACCATTTATGCCATAATTGCACAAGTTGTTTGTAAATAATTTCAGTGAGAAACCAAAAGTTTGTGAAAAAATTTGTGAAAAAGTGAACAATTTTTTGTATTTGATCGCATTTGGCGGTGAAATGGTGGTATGAAATATACCAAAATTGTCCTAGATCAATACTTTGGGATGTCTACTAAAAAAAATATATACATGTCAAGGGATATTCAGGGATTCCTGAAAGATATTAGTGTTCTAATGTAACTAGCGCTAATTTTGGAAAAAAGTGGTTTGGAAATAGCAAAGTGCTACTTGTATTTATGGCCCTATAACTTGCAAAAAAAGCAAAGAACATGTAAACATTGGGTATTTCTAAACTCAGGACAAAATTTTGAAACTATTTAGCATGGGTGTTTTTTGGTGGTTGTAGATATGTAACAGATTTTGGGGGTCAAAGTTAGAAAAAGTGTGTTTTTTTCAATTTTTCCTCATATTTTATATTTTTTTTTATAGTAAATTATAAGATATGATGAAAATAATGGTATCTTTAGAAAGTCCATTTAGTGGCGAGAAAAACGGTATATAATATGTGTGGGTACAGTAAATGAGTAAGAAGAAAATTACAGCTAAACACAAACACCGCAAAAATGTAAAAATAGCCTTGGTCCCAAACGGACAGAAAATGGAAAAGTGCTGTGGTCATTAAGGGGTTAAGGTTTTTATTGAGTATTTATATTGGTTCTGAAATCCTTGTGGCTTATAAACTTGAAAGCTGTGGAATGGTTCTATCAGGCTGTTGTTAACATTATTCTCCTCCTGTATATGCATAAACTTTCACTCTTCTCTCGTTACTTCATCATATTTCTGTCTACAGAACATCTCTGAAAGTGCTCCTATTATAAGGAATTCACTACCTCACGCTGTAGGTGGGCTTTTTTTAGCATGCTGCAGATCTCCTCACATGATACCAAGTAGTATCAGCTGTAATGCCCACGACTCACTGCTCTTTTATTATTTGTGAAATTGCCTTATTGGTTGTTGTGCTATATGCTGGTATTTTATAAATGATGATGAAAATAATAGTTGTTTATCTAGCACACTACACAATAATATGTATTTCTGAATTTTAAGTTTACTACAGCTTTGGTTTGGTAAATATTTTGCCTGAGTTAATGGTGCATTATTTTCCAGCACAACCAACATATTCTTTAGTGCAAGATTTTGCAACATGCATCAGTTTTGCTGTTGTGTTTAATAGTAAAGTAACCTAGTCTAATGTAGATTTGCTTGCATGGTATTATTATGATTTATTTAAAATGGCATTTGAGATTTACATTGACTTTTAACATATGAACCTCTTTACTAGATCTGAATGTTTATTATATTCAGAAAGTCCCTTGTCTAAATGGTGCACTTGTTACAAGTTCTCATTGTGTTGAGATCAGAGGCATAACTGCCTCATAGCATTCAAGTTTACTAAGATACAGACTGGAAAAACAAATTTTAAAGATTCATACACAGGAAAAAGTATCAAACATTTGCATACTTCCTTATTTTTTTTCCCTGTTTTATTATTCATTATTTATTTAGTTCTTAGAATTGGTTTCTTTTATTACATAGCTTAATCTTACTCTGTGTTCTTTAGAATGAAGCAGACTTGATTCTTTTGATTGTTTAACACGTTTTATGATATTGTGCATCATTTTTATTCTAATTCACACATATATTGGTCCATTTTTTATTTTGTAATAAATTAACTTTTTGGTTGACTACAGTTTCTGGAAAAATAGAACTAATAAGGAAGCGCATTCAAGACCAACAGGAACAGATTCAACAAATTAAAAGTACAGTGAATGAGTTAAAAGGGGAAAAACTACAAATTTCTAGCAACCTCCAGCGTCGTCAACAACTGGAGGATCAAAATGCAGAGTTATCAACTGAGCTCCAGGGTCTCTACAGAGACATTAAGGTGAGAAAGTGTTTGTTAATTTTTAGTGTCTTTCATTTTGTGTACACATAGAGGTCACTAATAATCGGGGCATCCTATAATAACATTTGCATTAATTCACACATTTCTGTGTTGTAGTTTTTCCCTCCAACATCATTTATATTAGTGCTAGCTACAGATGTTCCAAAAAGGTGCTTCCGAAGAAGCCAATGGAATACTGTTAGTTAAGCCATCCTTAGGAACTAAGTTCTTTTATTACTATCAAAGACTTGAAAGATGCTTATCTTTATGTTTCATATTTCGCAGTCTCGTGATAAAACAATTTGGTTTTTAGTGTTAGAGTCTTTATTTTAAACTAGGCCAGAGGGCAGTCATTTTTTTTAAGTGATTTTAAATTTACAAAAAATAAAACAATGTAAAATTACAGAAAAAAATAAACGTAATTATCCAAAATATTTTTTTTTAAACCTAAACTAATAACCCTATAAAAATAAAAAAGCCCCTCCAAAATAAAAACACCCCCTAGTCTAACACTAAACTACCAATAGCCCTTAAAAGGGCCCTTTGTAGGGCATTGCCCTAAAGTGATCAGCTCTTTTACCTAAATAAAGTACAAATTATTGCCTAAAAGTAACCTCTCCCACCCACACAACCCCCCAAAATAAACCTAAGTCTATAAAAACCTAAGCTACCCATTGCATTTTATGGGCATCCAGCTCTTTTGCTGGCCCTTAAAAAAGCCCTAATCTAAAAAAAAAAAAAATACCCAAAAAAAAAACAAAAAACCTAAGTCTAACCCCGAAATAGGTACTCGCTATTCCTGAAGTCCGACGGTGAAGGTCTTCTTCCAGGCGGCGACATCTTCATCAAGCATGGGGACATCTTCTGTCTTGATCCGGAGCGAAGGCGGTGCGGGGCGGAGGTGGCCGCAGAGCAGGAACAGCGGCCGTACAGACATCCGGCGTGGAGGATCCTCTTCATGCGATTTCTGCCATACACTGAAGATTTAATGCATGGTACCCCATTTAGGTACCTTGCATTCCTATTGGCTAAAATGTTGAAATCAGCCTATAGGATAAGAGCTACTGAAATCCTATTGGCTGATTTCAAAATGTCAGCCAATAGAAATGCAAGGTACCCCAATATAAATGGGGTACCTTGCATTCAATCTTCAGTGTGTGGCGGCGATCACATGAAGGGGATCCGCCAAGCTGGATGTCTGGACGACCGCTGCTCCTGCTCCATGGCCAACTTCGCTCCGCGTTGCCTTCGCTCCGGATGAAGAAAGAAGCTGTCCCCGCGCTGGATGAAGATGGAGCCGCCTGGAAGAAGACTTTCACCGCCGAACTTCAGGAACTGCAAGTACCTAATTGAGGGTTAGACTTTTTCCTTTCTTTTTTTGGTAGTCTCTTATGGAGGGTAGTACTCTTCAGAATGGGGCTGGAGTTTTAAGTAGTCCCGTCAGCCTCTCAGTGAGAGCATGGATGAAAATTAGAGTCCGGAGATGTAGGGAGAGTCTTTCTGCGAAACCAGCCCGACTCATATTAACAGCTCCATCAGTGTTGACGAGTTTCGCTGCCTGCTTTCTTCATTCAAGTCCATGTCAGAAGCGACGCTACTATGTGTCACACTTGAAGGGCCGTGTTCCCGTTCAACGGCGTAGATTCCGGTAGGATTGTTTCATATTATTTTCAATATGGAAATGTAATGTATGAAGAAGAGTCCCAGTGGGACTCCTTTTATCTTATGGAATCAAGGGTTAATATCTCCTGAGGAGGGTTATTGAACAGGGGCGGGACACTTTAATCATGTTTGTTATGCGATTCGGTCTGTGTAGTGTAGTAATGTGTAGTGATACTTGAGCTTGTGGCTTTTTCGGAACATCGGCCTCTATTGAAGGTTGCGCGGTCTTATGGACTGGCACGCTTTTTCTTGAACTGCAAGGTGCACCTTGTGACAAGGCGTGGTCACGCTCCTGTCCTCCATTTCTATATTACTGACCTAGTGGCGACGGAGAGATTCTGTTTCGCTAGAGTCTGGGTCATAAGAGGTGGTGAGTGCCCCAGCCATTGGGGGTGTAAAGGGTGTCATTTTTCTTTTTTGTCCATATTTATAATTTCCATGTTATGGAGGATTCTGATTTTTTTGAGACAGATGTCTCTGATTCAGATTCTACTTCTTGCGAAAGAATATGAAAGTGCCCGGGGGATCCATGCCCATCAGTTATGTTCTGAATGCTGCTTTAAGAGTCCTCTGCTCTCCGGAATCGGGGATCTTACAGTCCGCTGGGGATTCCGTATCCCGCAAGGCGCGCGCCCCAGCACCTTCCTGTGCTACACAAGCAGGTGTCCCAAACGCCGTTTATCCTTCTCCGGATAGTGGCTTGTTTCCTCCAGAGGTTACGGCACGGTTCCGCATGGCCATATGGACAGCGTTTACATTTTCCATATTGTCCGTGTTCTGGTAACCAGAGCTCGTCAGGCATTGGATCGTCTGGTTCAGATCAGCCCTCTGGGGATGCGATTTCCTCTGAAGCTTCAGGGGTTTAATCCTCTGGGCCAGGGTCGTTAGTTGCCCTGGCAGAGGGAAAGTCTTGCTTTTTGTTATAGACTGGCACGCCTTTGTGTTCTCTTGAGGCATATTTTGGCAATGCTAGAGGATCCCAGGCCTAATGGGTTGGTGGATCCTCGGTCTTCCGTTCCAGACGGCAAACAGGGTTAGACGACGGGGGATGAATCAATCTTCTTGTCGTATATTTCTTTTAAGTATCTTCTTCCAGTTCTGAGCTTTGGAATAATTGAATCTCTGACCAGCTGGTCCTGTCAGGTGTCCGTACTTCTGGGTGTTAACCTGCGGTTGTTGCCTTCTTTTATTTTCATCCGATTAGGATGTATTTTTATTTAATTTTGTAAGCTCATGTTGTTATACGTTTTTCCTTTGAAAATATTTTCTTCTCTGGAATGTGATACTAGCGATTTTGTGGTCGCATTGGCGTTTCTGCAGAAGTTATATGAAAATTTAGGACATGTTATGTCTGCCGTTTGTCTGTTTAAATTGTCTATCCCTTACGTGTTGCAACTTCCAGTGGCCTTGGACAGTAATTGGGTGCCCTACAAATCAGGTTGGTCTTGGTTGGGTTCTAGTTTCTGTCCCTGGAGGCCTATATCAGAGACGTGGTACCCGTTATACTTGGCTGGTCCGGTTGGGGTGCCGAGTGGCTCACTCTGGTTTTTGAGTTTCATTTTCTTGTTCCTGTTGCAAGTTATAGTTTTTCTAGATGCCAGGCTGGTCCTTGTTTATTCTTCTGGGGGGCATCAGAGGGGATTGTGCTCAGTCCTGCTTGTCCTATCCATGTTTATCGAGGGTTCCGAGGTTCGGATCCTGCTATGGTGTACTCTGTAGGCTCCTGTGTTCTTCAGGTGCTAGAGTTTTTTCTCCTTCCCAGAGTGGCTTGGGGGTTGCGGGTTTTCCATGGAAATCTGTGTTGCCGGTGGAGTTTACTCGTCTCCTCTTTTGAGGATTCCCTTGAGAACTCTGTTTTCCTTGATGACGGTATCTCTTCCTTTGGGTCAAGGTGATGTGGGCTTTTTGTCCCCTTTCCTTGAGGCTGGTCTTCTAGTCATCTGTTTCAGAAAGTTTGGGCCTTTTTGAGCTTTTTGCTTCTTCCGGGATTTCATCTGCTCCCATATTTTTGGGGCTTTGCAGATTATGTTGTCTCCTTTTTTCCCTGAGTATGCCCATGCTTAGGCGTTTTGGTTTTCCTTCCGCCAGGGGTTAGGATGCTTGTTCATCGTAGCTTATGGGAAGTTGATACTGGTTGGATCTTGGAGATTTTGGATATCTGCTCAATTTATTTTTCTAGGTTTGAGCTTTGTTCTCTTGTATGTTTTGCCTTAGTCTTTGGACTTAAGGAGGCCTACCATGGTAGCTGGGGCGTTCTTCATTGCCTAGCACCTTTTCTGTGGGGATTTTGTATCCCGCTGTTGGTGTCTTTATCGCACTCTGTATCTGGGCTACTTACGTGAGAATTCAGTGTCCAAGGTACCTTGGATATGATGTCCCACGATGGCTTAGTTGTGAACTTTTCTGCTTGAAAGCTGGAAGTCAAGAGTTCAAATTCAGCTCTAGCTATGTATAAATATCCTTACTGGGATTGCATTGCCTGTTGTGCAAGGTCTGCTCCGATTGAGTTAACCCTGGGGTTCCTCAGGGGATACTATTTTTTGTTCCTTGTCTTTGAGTGGACAGTTTGGTTCTGTATCCAGATCCCTTAGGACTGGTTCGGGACGGCCCAGTTTCCCATTGCGGGGACATCTTATGTTCCTATGGGAGGATTTTTCTCTTCTCAGAGATTTGGATATTCTGCTGGGCCGGCAGTGGTGGCCGGATGGTTCCTTCATTCGGTTTTTGACCCTTTGGGTCCTTATTCAGTTTTCCACTCCATATCTGTGAGCTGTTTTGTTTTCATTTACCCTTCCTTGGGGTGGACTTGGCATTCCACAGTATTTGCCCGGTGCTTGGAGGTCCTTTTCTTCCTCTGTTTAGTGGGTTTGTCCCTCCTGCCTTGTGTGCAGGTTGCCAGGTGTAGGGCTGGTTTCTTGCGACATGCCATTATTGTAGAGGTCTCCTTTGGGAGTGTCCTTAGTCTTTGGGAAGGGAGCTGCGTCTGGGTTCTGGAACCCAAGCTCTTTTTGGGGGGGCTGGATCCCTCCCCTTTCCTTCTTAAAGGTCTTGGTTTAGGGAATTTTTATTCCTTTTGTCTTTTCAGGCATTGCCAGTCGATTTGTGCTGGGTCCGTTGCCCAGAGTGAGGGTTAGGGATTTGTCTGATCTGTTGATCTTTGACCGCGAATCTGAGTTAGATCTTGTGAGCCTTCCTTAGGTGGGACTTTCCGCGGTGGATCCTTCCTCGGCAGGTAGTTTTTTCTTTAAGGGGTATATCCTCCCTTCCCTGCTTTTCTTGGGAAAGTGTTGATTTGCTTTTCTATAGACAGTCCTGTGCAGCTTCTAGCTTGATTAGCTAGGGTTGGTGACTTGTGTTGGCTTAAACCCTTTGCTGCAGGAAGTCTGGGGCTTCTACGGAGCATATTCAGTTATTCTGATGCTGGTTCGTCTTTCGGCTGCTCTATCCGGGGTGCGAGTCAGCACTCTGTGTTGGAGAGGGGTTCTTCCTTTATCCCTTTAGTTTCAGGGCTTGTCTTTGGTCCCTTGGACTCCATTTAGATTGGGGTCTTGGATTTTTCTCCCTTTGCTCTGCTAGTTTGGTGGAGTTTTTTGTTGATTATGCCCTGTCTTATCCTTGTTTACTCTCTTCTCTCTTCTCTTGGGGTTTTTTCTTTATTGCCCTAGTTCCTGTGTGTTTTCTGGGGGTCCTTGCGGACTTCCTTATCTGAGTCCCTTTTCTTCCTTTCAGGGAGACTTTGGATGTTTCCCCTCCTGGTCGGGGGTGAGTTTATTTGCAGGCTGAGAGCCTGCAGGATTTTGTCTCCTCAGAGGCTCTTGGGCTCGGTCGAGTCTAATGATTCTGAGTGGTCTCTATAAAGGGCCTTGCTGGTTCTTACTGATGGGCAGTTACTCGTGCCTTTTCCTTTTTGTGCTTCTGATGACGCAGTTTTTTTGTCGGAAGTTTGGGTGTATTTGGGCTATGGTGCCCTCAGAATGGGCCACCTTTTGTACCCGCCCATTTTGCATTCAGTGTCCTCTATAGCTTGGGTATTGTTTTCCCAAAAGTAATGAATGCAGCTGTGGAATCTCCCCGTTTATGAAGAAAAACTTAAATTATGCTTAACTGATAATTTTCTTTTCTTCAGACGAGGAGAGTCCACAGCTCCCCGCCCGCGTTTTTTATGTGGGGCGGCCGTAATTTTAGTTTTTGTTCTTCTGGCACCTTTTTCCACCCTAATATTTCTCCTACTGTTCCTTGTTCCCTCCGCAGAATGACTGGGTGATGAGGGAAGTTGTGGAGGTATTTAAGCCTTTGGCTGGGGTGTCTTTGCCTCCTCCTGGTGGCCAGGTTCTGTAGTTCCCAAAAGTAATGAATTTAGCTGTGAACTCTCCCTGTCTGAAGAAAAGAAAATTATCAGGTAAGCATAATTTAAGATTTTAAGGGCAATGTCCATACAAATGCCCCTTTAGGGGCAATGGGTATCTTAGGTTTTTTTAGACTTAGGTTTTTTTTATTTTGGGGGGGTTGTGTGGGTGGGGGGGTTTACTTTTAGGGGGTAATTGGTACTTTATTTAGGTAAAAGAGCTGATCACTTTAGGGCAATGTCCTGCAAAAGGCCCTTTTAAGGGCTATTGGTAGTTTACTGTTAGTGGGGGGTTTAGATTAGGGCTTTTTTTATTTTAATGGACAGCAAAATAGCTGATTGCCCTTTTAAGGGCAATGCCCATGCAAATGTCCCTTTAGGGGCAATGGGTAGCTGTTAGGGGGGACTTTGTAATTTTTGGGTAAAAGAGCTGTTTAACTTAGGGCAATGCCTTACAAAAGGCCCTTTTAATGGCGATTGGTAGTTTAGTGTTAGATTAGGGGGTGTTTTTTTATTTGGGGGGGGGCTTTTATAGGGGTATTAGTTAAGGTTTAAAAAAAATATTTTGGATAATTAAATTTATTTTTTTTCTGTAATTTTAGATTTCTTTATTTCTTTCATGTAATTGGCCATGAGCTAGTGATGTATGGGATATGCATTACTACCAGGAGGGGGCAAAGTTTCCCAAACCTCAAATGCCTATAAATACACCTCCCACCACATCCACAACTCAGTTTTACAAACTTTGCCTCCTATGGAGGTGGTGAAGTAAGTTTGTGCTTCATTTTTAAGATTTCTTCTATGATAAGCGCTGCTAAGCATTCTGAAGCCCAATTCCTCTGAGTACAGTGTTTGTCAGAGGGATGTGAAGAGAGTATCGCCTATTGATTTTGTGGTTTCTCTCACGGGAAATCATTTCAAGGGTTCTCTGTTATTAGTTGTAGGGATTCATCTCCTACCTCCCTTTTCAGATCGACGATATACTCTTATATAACATTACCTCTGCTGATAGTTTTCAATAATTGTTTGGCTATCTGCTATATGTGGATGGGTGTCTTTCGGCAAGTATGTATCATTGTTTAAGACACTCTCAGCTATAGTTTGGCGTTTTATGTATTAATATAAAGTTTGAAATATATGTATTTTACATGAGTCAGGTCTATGTATATTTCCCTTTGCAGTCTAAACAGTTTCAGTATAGGAATCATGTTGGGAAGTTTATTTAAACTTTTTTCTTACCTGGGGTTCAGTCTTTTTCTAATTTGACTTGTTTTTCCATTTTTTTCATGGGCAAATCTAGGCTCGCGAAAACGCAAAATGCTGGTTTTTATTGCGTCATTCTTGGTGCATTCTTTTGATGCCGCAAATTTCATAATTTCCTGCTTCTTTATTGGCGCTAGTTGTTTTGGCGCGGAATCACGTTTGTTATGACGCAAGTTGCGTCATTTTCTGGTGTTGGTTTTGCTCAAACATTTTTTAAATTTTGTGTAATGTGTCATTCTTGGTGCCAAATTTAGTTATTTTACCCCTCTCCCTCTATTGCTAGCTGTTTTCATGAATTTGAAAGCTATTATGCCTGCTTTTTTATTTTATTTATTTTTTGTTTAAAAAAATAACAAATCCTATCTTTGTTTTTCTATCTACTGAAACTGTTACATTGTGTAAATTGAATGTTTTGTCTAATGTTATTTTCTCTTACATGGTGTATCCAGTCCACGGATTCATCCTTACTTGTGGGATATTCTCAATCCCTACAGGAAGTGGCAAAGAGAGCACACAGCAGAGCTGTCCATATAGCTCCCCTCAGGCTCCGCCCCCCCAGTCATTCTCTTTGCCGCTCTAGCAAGTAGCATCTCCAGTTTGTGGTGTTAGATTTGTAGTTTTTATTTCTTCAATCAAGAGTTTGTTATTTTAAAATAGTGCCGGTTTGTACTATTTACTCTGAGGCAGAAAGTGATGAAGATTTCTGCTGAGAGGAAAAAGATTTTAGTATGTTGTAACTAAAATCCATTGCTTTTCCCACACAGGACTGTTGAGTACCGGAGAACTTCAGTTGGGGGGAACAGTTTGCAGGCTTAACTGCTTCAGGTATGCTCAGTCATTTTTTTCTAACAAGACCTGGTAATGCTAGAAGACTGACAGAAATCCCCATGGGGGAAGGTAAGCCATTTCTCTTGTTAAGTGTGTTCAGTCCACGGGTCATCCATTACTTATGGGATATATTC
Source organism: Bombina bombina (assembly GCF_027579735.1). Taxonomy (NCBI): domain Eukaryota; kingdom Metazoa; phylum Chordata; class Amphibia; order Anura; family Bombinatoridae; genus Bombina; species Bombina bombina. Next base: position 430,659,805 of record NC_069504.1, on the reverse strand, counting down.
TCCTTCCCAACAGGAAGTTGCAAGAGGATCACCCAAGCAGAGCTGCTATATAGCTCCTCCCCTCACATGTCATACCCAGTCATTCTCTTGCAACCCTCAACAAAGAAGGAGGTCGCGAGAGGAGTTGGAGTTTTTTACTTAATTATTCTTCAATCAAAAGTTTATTTTAAATGGCACCGGAGTGTGCTGTTTTTTTATCTCAGGCAGTATTTAGAAGAAGAATCTGCCTGCGTTTTCTATGATCTTAGCAGACGTAACTAAGATCCACTGGCTGTTGTCGCACATTCTGAGGAGTGGGGTAACTTCAGGAAATGGGAATAACATGCGGGGTCCCCCGCAAATGAGGTATGTGCAGTACAATATTTTCTGGGAATGGAATTGACTAAGAAAACACTGCTGTTACCCATATGATGTAAGTACAGCCTTAAATGCAGTAGTAGCGACTGGTATCAGGCTGATAAGTGTATGCGCAGTTGAGTTATTTTCTAGGGACTAGAATTTGACTGAGAAAATACTGTTAATACTGAAATAATGTATAAGCCTTAACTGCAGTAGAAGCGACTGGTAGCAGCCTTAGTGATAACTTTGCATGACATTGAAAAAGTTTGTTTTTAAAACGTTTACTGGCATGTTATTCGTTTTGTGAGGTACTTTGGTGATAAATCTTTTTGGGCATGATTTTTTTCCATATGGCTAACGTATATTTCTGCATAGAAACCGTTATATCAGGTCTCCCACTGTTGTAATATGAGTGGGAGGGGCCTTTTTTAGCGCCTTGTTGCGCAGTTAAAATTCTAGCACAGTCTTCCTGCTTCTTCCTCCTTGATCCAGGACGTCTCTAGAGAGCTCAGGGGTCTTCAAAATTCATTTTTGAGGGAGGTAATCAGTCACAGCAGACCTGTGACAGTGTGTTTGACTGTGATAAAAGCGTTAAATCTTAAATTGATTGTCCGTTTTGGGTATTGAGGGGTTAATCATCATTTTGCTAATGGGTGCAATCCTCTGCTAATTTAATACATTTACTGTTAAAAATTGTTTGCTATAACTGAATTAGTTCATTGTTATTCAACTGTGTTTTTAAAAGCGCTGCAGCGTTTTTTATATTGCTTGTAAACTTATTGAAAGTAATTTCCAAGCTTGCTAGCTTCATTGCTAGTCTGTTTAAACATGTCTGATACAGAGGAATCTGCTTGTTCATTATGTTTAAAAGCCGATGTGGAGCCCAATAGAAATATGTGTACCAATTGTATTGATATTACTTTAAATAAAAGTCAGTCTTTACCGGTAAAGAAATTATCACCAGACAACGAGAGGGAAGTTATGCCGTCTAACTCTCCTCACGTGTCAGTACCTTCGCCTCCCGCTCAGGAGGTGCGTGAGATTGTGGCGCCAAGTACATCAAGGCCCTTACAAATCACTTTACATGATATGGCTAATGTTATGAAAGAAGTATTATCTAATCTGCCCGAGTTAAGAGGCAAGCGCGATAGCTCTGGGTTAAGGACAGAGCGCGCAGATGACACGAGAGCCATGTCTGATACTGCGTCACAATTTGCAGAACATGAGGACGGAGAGCTTCATTCTGTGGGTGACGGTTCTGATTCGGGGAGACCGGATTCAGAAATTTCAAATTTTAAATTTAAGCTTGAGAACCTCCTCGTGTTGCTAGGGGAGGTGTTAGCGGCTCTGAATGATTGTGACACGGTGGCAATCCCAGAGAAATTATGTAGGCTGGATAAATACTATGCGGTACCGGTGTGTACTGACGTTTTTCCTATACCGAAAAGGCTTATAGAGATTATTAGCAAGGAGTGGGATAGACCTGGTGTGCCCTTTTCCCCTCCTCCGATATTTATAAAAATGTTCCCTATAAACGCCGCCACACGAGACTTATGGCAGACGGTCCCTAAGGTGGAGGGAGCAGTTTCTACTTTAGCCAAGCGTACCACTATCCCGGTGGAGGATAGTTGTGCTTTCTCAGATCCAATGGATAAAAAATTAGAGGGTTACCTTAAGAAAATGTTTGTTCAACAAGGTTATATATTACAGCCCCTTGCATGCATTGCGCCTGTCACTGCTGCAGCGGCATTCTGGTTTGAGTCTCTGGAAGAGGCGATTCGCACAGCACCATTGGATGAGACTTTGAGCAGGCTTAGAACGCTTAAGCTAGCTAATGCGTTTGTTTCGGATGCCGTAGTGCATTTAACCAAACTTACGGTTAAGAATTCCGGATTCGCCATCCAGGCGCGCAGAGCGGTATGGCTTAAATCCTGGTCAGCAGATGTGACTTCTAAATCTAAACTACTGAATATTCCTTTCAAAGGGCAGACCTTATTCGGGCCCGGCTTGAAGGAAATTATTGCTGACATTACTGGTGGTAAGGGCCACACCCTTCCTCAGGACAGGGCCAAATCAAAGGCCAAACATTCTAATTTTCGTGCCTTTCGTAATTTCAAGGCAGGAGCAGCATCAACTTCCTCCGCTCCAAAACAGGAAGGAACTACTGCTCGTTACAGACAGGGTTGGAAAGGCAACCAGTCATGGAACAAGGGCAAGCAGGCCAGAAAGCCTACTTCCGCCCCTAAGACAGCATGAAGACAGGGCCCCCTTTCCGGAGACGGATCTAGTGGGGGGCAGACTTTCTCTCTTCGCCCAGGCTTGGGCAAGAGATGTCCAGGATCCCTGGACGTTGGAGATCATATCTCAGGGATACCTTTTGGACTTCAAAACTTCTCCTCCACAAGGGAGGTTTCATCTGTCAAGGTTATCAACAAACCTAGTAAAGAAAGAGGCATTTCTACAATGTGTACAAGACCTCTTAGTGATGGGAGTGATCCACCCAGTTCCGCGAACGGAGCAAGGGCAAGGTTTTTACTCAAATCTGTTTGTGGTTCCCAAAAAAGAGGGAACCTTCAGGCCAATCTTAGACCTAAAGATCTTAAACAAATTCCTAAGGGTTCCATCGTTCAAGATGGAAACCATTCGAACCATCCTACCCATGATCCAAGAGGGTCAGTATATGACCACAGTGGACTTAAAGGATGCCTACCTTCACATACCGATTCACAAAGATCATTATCGGTACCTAAGGTTTGCCTTTCTAGACAGGCATTACCAGTTTGTAGCTCTTCCCTTCGGGTTAGCTACGGCTCCGAGAATTTTTACAAAGGTTCTGGGCTCGCTTCTGGCGGTACTAAGACCGTGAGGCATAGCGGTGGCTCCGTACCTAGACGACATTCTGATACAAGCGTCAAGTTTTCAAAATGCAAAGTCTCATACAGAGATAGTTCTAGCATTTCTGAGGTCGCATGGGTGGAAAGTGAACATGGAAAAGAGTTCTCTGTTTCCACTCACAAGGGTTCCCTTCCTAGGGACTCTTATAGACTCTGTAGAGATGAAGATTTACCTGACGGAGTCCAGGTTATCAAAAATTATAAATGCTTGCCGTGTCCTTCATTCCATTCCAAGCCCATCAGTAGCTCAGTGCATGGAAGTAATCGGCTTAATGGTCGCGGCAATGGACATAGTGCCATTTGCGCGCCTGCATCTCAGACCGCTGCAATTATGCATGCTAAGTCAGTGGAATGGGGATTACTCAGATCCGTCCCCTTTACTGAATCTGGACCAGGAGACCAGAGATTCTCTTCTCTGGTGGTTGTCTCGGGTTCATCTGTCCAAAGGAATGACCTTTCGCAGACCAGATTGGACGATTGTAACAACAGATGCCAGCCTACTAGGCTGGGGCGCAGTCTGGAACTCCCTAAAGGCTCAGGGATCGTGGACTCAGGAGGAGAAACTCCTTCCAATAAACATTCTGGAATTAAGAGCAATATTCAATGCTCTTCTAGCTTGGCCCCAGTTAGCAACACTGAAGTTCATCAGGTTTCAGTCGGACAACATCACGACTGTAGCTTACATCAATCATCAAGGAGGAACCAGGAGTTCCCTAGCAATGTTAGAAGTCTCAAAGATAATTCGCTGGGCAGAGTCTCACTCTTGCCATCTGTCAGCGATCTACATCCCAGGCGTGGAGAACTGGGAGGCGGACTTTCTAAGTTGCCAGACCTTTCATCCGGGGGAGTGGGAACTTAATCCTGAGATATTTGCTCAACTGATTCTTCGTTGGGGCGAACCGGAACTGGATCTCATGGCATCTCGCCAGAACGCCAAGCTTCCGTGCTACGGATCCAGGTCCAGGGACCCGGGAGCGGTGCTGATAGATGCACTAGCAGCCCCTTGGGTTTTCAACATGGCTTATGTGTTTCCACCGTTTCCGTTGCTGCCTCGACTGATTGCCAAGATCAAACTGATTGCCTCGACTGATTGCCACGCAGGACCTGGTATGCAGACCTAGTGGACATGTCGTCCTGTCCACCATGGTCTCTGCCTCTGAGGCAGGACCTTCTAATTCAGGGTCCTTTCAACCATCCAAACCTCATTTCTCTGAGGCTGACTGCATGGAGATTGAACGCTTGATTCTATCGAAGCGTGGTTTCTCGGAGTCGGTTATTGATACATTAATACAGGCTCGGAAACCTGTGACCAGAAAAATTTACCATAAGATATGGCGTAAATATTTATATTGGTGTGAATCCAAGAGTTACTCATGGAGTAAGGTTAGGATTCCTAGGATATTGTCTTTTCTACAAGAGGGTTTAGAAAAGGGTTTATCCGCTAGTTCGCTAAAGGGACAGATTTCTGCTCTGTCTATTCTTTTACACAAGCGTCTGGCAGAGAATCCAGACGTCCAGGCTTTTTGTCAGGCTTTGACTAGGATTAAGCCTGTGTTTAAAGCTGTTGCTCCTCCGTGGAGCTTAAACTTGGTTCTTCAAGTTCTTCAGGGTGTTCCGTTTGAACCCCTTCATTCCATTGATATTAAGCTTTTATCTTGGAAAGTTCTGTTTTTGATGGCTATTTCCTCGGCTCGAAGAGTTTCTGAGTTATCTGCCTTACATTGTGATTCTCCTTATCTGATCTTTCATTCAGACAAGGTAGTCCTGCGTACTAAACCTGGGTTTTTACCTAAGGTTGTTTCTAACAGGAATATCAATCAAGAGATTGTTGTTCCATCATTATGTCCTAATCCTTCTTCAAAGAAGGAACGTCTTTTGCATAATCTAGACGTGGTCCGTGCCCTGAAGTTCTACTTACAGGCAACTAAAGATTTTCGGCAAACTTCTTCTCTGTTTGTCGTTTACTCTGGACAGAGGAGAGGTCAAAAGGCTTCGGCTACCTCTGTCTCTTTTTGGCTTTGTAGCATAATACGTTTAGCCTATGAGACTGCTGGACAGCAGCCTCCTGAAAGAATTACAGCTCATTCCACTAGAGCTGTGGCTTCCACCTGGGCCTTTAAGAATGAGGCCTCTGTTGAACAGATTTGCAAGGCTGCAACTTGGTCTTCACTTCATACTTTTTCCAAATTTTACAAATTTGACACTTTTGCTTCTTCGGAGGCTGTTTTTGGGAGAAAGGTTCTACAGGCAGTGGTTCCTTCTGTTTAATGTTCCTGCCTTGTCCCTCCCATCATCCGTGTACTTTAGCTTTGGTATTGGTATCCCATAAGTAATGGATGACCCGTGGACTGAACACACTTAACAAGAGAAAACATAATTTATGCTTACCTGATAAATTTATTTCTCTTGTAGTGTGTTCAGTCCACGGCCCGCCCTGTCTTTTTTGAGGCAGGTTCTAAATTTTAAATTATAACTCCAGTCACCACTGCACCCTATAGTTTTCTCCTTTCTCGTCTTGTTTCGGTCGAATGACTGGATATGACATGTGAGGGGAGGAGCTATATAGCAGCTCTGCTTGGGTGATCCTCTTGCAACTTCCTGTTGGGAAGGAGAATATATCCCATAAGTAATGGATGACCCGTGGACTGAACACACTACAAGAGAAATAAATTTATCAGGTAAGCATAAATTATGTTTTTCTGAGACTCAGTAAGGATGGCTTAGGATAAGGGCTTAAATACTGGTGGACACTGTTATGGGCTAAATCGATTACTTTATTAGTATAATCTCATATTTGTTCAAGTGTTTTAGACGTATGGAACACTTTTTGGGGTTTTAATACGCCTGGCACCTAATCTTTCTCAGGAAGGCCCCATAACTCCCGAATGAAGAGGGAGGGGGCCTCATTTTCGCGCCTCAGTTGCGCAGTTGTTTTACAAGACAGCTTCATGCAGCTTCACGTGGGGAGCCCAGAGATTGCAGGGAGGACTCCAGGGAGGCTTATTTTCGTCTTCAAATAATCCCTAAGGAAGGTAAAGCCACAGCAGAGTCTGTGGCACCGTGCTGTAGTGTTTTAAACCGGTAGCCTGCTTCATTTAGCTCCGGTTTTGGCAATAAGGGGTTAATTGATTTGAGAATTTGTGTGCAATCATTTCAAAGCATTAGGATCATGTGGTGAAAATTTCATCAAGATCGGATGTTTTTTGGTGATTTGGTGAAAAAGTGTGTGCTTTTTATTATTTAAAGGCACAGTAACGTTTTTTCAAAAAGTGTTTTTTACTGTATTGTAGTGCTGTCTAAGTCTGTCAAACATGTCGGAGCCTTCAGATAGACCCTGTTCTTTGTGTTTAAAAGCCATGGCGGTACCCCCATTGTATTTGTGTTTAAAGTGTGCTAAAGCATCTAAGAATTTTAAAGACCATGCAGTGACACTTAAAAATGTAGCCCAAGATGATTCTTTAACGGAAGGTAACGAGGATAGTCCTTCTTCCTCTCCCCATGTGTCGACACCAGTTACGCCCGCGCAAGCGATGCCTAGTACCTCTAGCGCATTGGCCCTATTACTTTACAACAATTAGCAGCAGTAATGGATAATTCCCTTGCAGCATTTTTATCCAAACTGCCAGTTTTTCCAAGAAAGCGCGATAGCTCAGTTTTAAATACAGAGGATGAGCAATCAGAAGCTTTGGATAATTTATCTGTAGTACCCTCACAACACTCTGAAGTGGCAGTGAGGGATGGTCTGAAGGAGAAATTTCTGACACAGGAAAAGTTTCTCAGCGGGCAGAGTCAGATTCCTTAGCGTTTAAATTTAAGCTGGAACACCTCCGCGTCCTGCTTAAGGAGGTTTTAGCTACGCTGGATGATTGTGACCCCATGGTGGTCCCAGAAAAATCGTGTAAAATGGACAGGTTTTTAGAGGTCCCTGTACACACTGAGGCGTTTCCGATCCCAAAGAGGGTGGCGGATATTGTGACTAGGGAGTGGGAGAGACCAGGTGTACCCTTTGTTCCCCCCCTATATTTAAGAAAATGTTCCCCATAAATGACCCCAGGCGGGACGCGTGGCAGACGGTCCCTAAGTTAGAGGGAGCTGTTTCAACGCTTGCTAAGCGTACAACTATACCAATAGAGGACAGTTGTGCTTTCAAAGATCCTATGGATAACAAATTGGAAGGTTTGCTGAAGAAAATGTTTGTTCAGCAAGGTTTCCTGCTCCAGCCAATTGCCTGCATTATTCCTGTAACTACTGCACCGGCTTTTTGGTTTGAGGCGCTGGAGGAGTCGCTCCAGAGGGAGACTTCATATGACGAAGTCATGGATAGAATTCACGCTTTAAAGCTGGCTAATTCTTTTATCACTGATGCCGCTTTCCAATTATCTAAGTTAGCAGTGAAAAATTCAGGTTTTGCCATTATGGCTCAAATCATGGTCGGCTGACGTGTCGTCCAAAACAAAGTTACTAAACATTCCTTTCAAGGGAAAGACCCTTTTTGGAGTTGAAAGAAATTATCGCGGATATCACTGGGGGGAAGGGCATGCCCTCCCGCAGGATAGACCGTTCAAGGCCAAAAACAAGGCTAATTTTCACTCCTTTCGCAACTTCTGGAGCGGACCTGCTTCAACCTCCGCTAAGCAAGAGGGTAACGCTTCCCAGCCTAAAGCAACCTGGAAACCATCAGGCCAAGAAGCCTGCGCCTGCTGCCAAGACAGCATGAAGGGGTAGCCCCCGATCCGGGACCGGATCTAGTTGGGGGCAGACTTTCTCTCTTTGCTCAGGCTTGGGCAAGAGACGTTCCAGATCCCTGGGCATTAGCAATTGTTGCTCAGGGGTATCTTCTAGAATTCACAGACTCCCCCCCAATGGGAAGGTTCCACATTTCTCGCTTGTCTTCAGACCAGACAAAGAAACAGGCGTTCTTACGCTGTGTCGAAGATCTTCTAAAGATGGGAGTGATACACCCAGTTCTAATTGCAATCAAAGGGCTGGGTTTTTACTCAAACCTGTTTGTGGTTCCCAAAAAGGAAGGAACTTTCAGGCCAATCCTGGATCTAAAAATTCTAAACAAATTTCTCAGAGTTCCATCTTTCAAAATGGAAACTATTCGGACAATCTTGCCGATGATCCAGAAAGGTCAATATATGACTACCATGGATCTAAAGGATGCGTACCTACATATTCCTATCCACAAAGATCATCATCAGTTACTAAGGTTCGCCTTTCTGGACACGCATTACCAGTTCGTGGCCCTTCTTTTCGGGTTGGCCACCGCTCCCAGAATTTTCACAAAGGTGCTAGGGTCCCTTCTAGCGGTACTAAGACCGCGGGGCATTGCAGTAGCACCTTACCTAGACGACATCTTAATAAGGGCGTCGTCTTTTCACAGAGCAAAGGCTTATACGGACATTGTTCTGGCCTTTCTAAGGTCTCACGGGTGGAAGGTGAACGTAGAAAAAAGTTCTCTGCCCCCCGCTCACAAGGGTTCCCTTCCTGGGAACACTAATAGACTTGGTAGAAATGAAAATCTTTCTGACAGAGGTCAGGAAGTCAAAACTTTTGAATCCTTGCCGAGTTCTTCATTCCATTCCTCGGCCTTCTGTGGCTCAGTGCATGGAGGTAATCGGTCTAATGGTTGCGGCAATGGACGTAGTCCCTTTTGCCCGAATTCATCTCAGACCACTGCAACTGTGCATGCTCAAACAGTGGAATGGGGATTATGCAGATTTGTCTCCTCAAATACAAATGGACCAGAAAACCAGAGACTCTCTTCTCTGGTGGTTTTCTCAGGATCACCTGTATCAGGGAATGAGTTTCCGCAGGCCGGAGTGGATCATTTTTACGACCGATGCCAATCTGTTAGGCTGGGGTGCGGTCTGGGACTCCCTGAAAGCTCAGGGTCTATGGTCTCGGGAAGAATCTCTTCTCCCCGATAAACATTTTGGAACTGAGAGCGATATTCAATACGCTCCAGGCATGGCCCCAACTAGCGGAGGCCAAATTAATCAGATTTCAGTCGGACAACATCACGACTGTAGCGTACATCAATCATCAGGGAGGAACAAAGAGTTCCCTAGCGATGAAGGAAGTAACCAAGATCATCAAATGGGCGGAGGATCACTCCTGCCATCTATCTGCAATTCACATCCCAGGAGTAGACAACTGGGAAGCGGATTATCTGAGTCGTCAGACTTTCCATCCGAGGGAGTGGGAACTCCACCCGGAGGTCTTTGCTTAGCTAACCCAGTTATGGGGCATTCCAGAATTGGATCTGATGGCGTCCCGTCAGAACACCAAACTTCCCCTTTACGGATCCAGATCCATGGATCCCAAGGCGACATTGATAGATGCTTTAGTAGCGCCTTGGTCATTCAGTCTAGCTTATGTCTTTCCACTGTTTCCTCTTCTCCCTCGGCTAGTAGCCAGAATCAAACAGGATTAGGCTTCGGTAATTCTGATAGCGCCTGCGTGGCCACGCAGGACTTGGTATGCATACCTAGTGGACATGTCATCGGCTCCACCATGGAAACTGCCATCGAGGCAGGATCTTCTAATTCAAGGTCCATTCAAGCATCTAAATCTAGTTTCTCTGCAACTGACTGCTTGGAGATTGAACGCTTAATTCTAGCTAAGCGTGGGTTCTCTGAATCAGTTATAGATACTCTGATCCAGGCTAGAAAGCCTGTCACCAGGAAAATTTACCATAAGATATGGCGGAAATATCTTTGTTGGTGCGAATCCAAAGGTTACTCGTGGAGTAAGGTTAGGATTCCAAGGATATTGTCTTTTCTCCAAGAAGGTTTGGAGAAAGGTTTGTCAGCTAGTTCCTTAAAGGGACAGATATCTGCTCTGTCAATCCTGTTACACAAGCGTCTGGCAGCTGTACCAGACGTTCAGGCGTTTGCACAGGCCCTAGTTAGAATCAAGCCTGTCTACAGACGTGGCTCCTCCATGGAGTCTAAATTTAGTTCTTTCAGTTCTTCAAGGGGTTCCGTTTGAAACTTTGCATTCCATAGATATTAAGTTATTTTCTTGGAAAGTTTTGTTTTTGGTAGCTATTTCTTCTGCTCGAAGAGTTTCTGAATTGTCTGCTTTGCAGTGTAATTCACCCTATCTGGTGTTCCATGCAGATAAGGTTGTTTTGCGTACCAAACCTGGTTTCCTTCCAAAAGTGGTTTCTAATAAGAATATTAACCAGGAAATCATTGTTCCTTCTCTGTGCCCTAATCCAGTTTCTAAGACGGAACGACTGTTGCACAATCTTGATGTGGTTCGTGCTTTAAAATTCTTTTTAAAAGCAACTAAAGATTTCAGACAAACATCATCCTTGTTTGTTGTGTATTCTGGTAAGAGGAGAGGTCAGAAAGCGACTGCTACCTCTCTTTCCTTCTGGCTGAAAAGCATCATCCGATTGGCTTATGAGACTGCTGGACAGCAGCCTCCTGAACGAATTACAGCTCATTCCATTAGAGCTGTGGCTTCCACATGGGCTTTCAAGAATGAGGCTTCTGTTGAACAGATTTGTAAGGCAGCGACTTGGTCTTCACTGCATACATTTGCCAAATTTTACAAATTCGATACTTTTGCTTCTTCGGAGCCTATTTTTGGGAGAAAGGTTTTGCAAGCAGTGGTGCCTTCCGTTTAGGTTACCTGACTTGTTCCCCTCCCTTCATCCGTGTCCTAAAGCTTTGGTATTGGTATCCCACAAGTAAGGATGAATCCGTGGACTGGATACACCATGTAAGAGAAAACAGAATTTATGTTTACCTGATAAATTACTTTCTCTTACGGTGTGTTCAGTCCACGGCCCGCCCTGGCAATTAAGTCAGGTTCAAATTTATTTTAGTAAACTACAATCACCACTGCACCCTATAGTTTCTCCTTTTTCTCCTAACCGTCGGTCGAATGACTGGGGGGGCGGAGCCTGAGGGGAGCTATACGGACAGCTCTGCTGTGTGCTCTCTTTGCCACTTCCTGTAGGGATTGAGAATATCCCACAAGTAAGGATGAATCCGTGGACTGGATACACCGTAAGAGAAAGTAATTTATCAGGTAAGCATAAATTCTGTTTTTCTTTTTCTGTTACATTTTGCGAGATGTCTCATTCTGATCCTGACTCTAATGTTACTGTAAAAACTATGATGCCCTGAAACACTATTCTACAAAGCTAAGTGTGTTCTTTTCATTATTAAGCTGCTGTTATTTCTTCAGCTCAATTATATATAATTTATTTATTATATTTTATGCTAGTAATGTTTCTACATGAACCAATGAAATTTACTGTTTTTACTTACTCAGTTCATGTACTTGATTTCATCTGCTATTATGCCTTAAAATAAACTTATGATATCTTTTCAAAATTAAGATTTAATTAATTTTGTTCTGACCGATAGCATACTTAAGTTTATTCTACTGATGAAGGTTTTCTTTGGTTCAAAGGATCCTGTATCAGAGACAGTTTGGTTAAAAATTCTCCTTATTTCTCATTTGAACACTCTTTGTTAAGGAAAATTTGTTATTTTTAGAAAACATAGTTCGCCTATTAACTATCGGCTAGATTACGAGTTTTAAGTTTTGAGTAAAAAAGCAGCGTTAAGGCTCATAACGCTGCTTTTTCACTACCGCTGCTATTAAGAGTCTTGTAGGTACAGCTGTACCGCACCCTTTTTTGGCTGTACCGCATATTAACTTACGCAATTTTCGTAAAGTCTTTTTTCAATGGGACTTCCATAACGCCGATATTACAAGCTTTTTGAAGGCCAAAAAGTGAGCGGTACAGCCTATCTCGCAAGATTCGTAACGCATTCTAAAGTCAGTAGTTATGAGTTTTACGCTACAAAGCTGTAGCATAAAACTCATAACTAAAGTGCTAAAAAGTACACTAACACCCATAAACTACCTATTAACCCCTAAACCGAGGCCCTCCCACATCGCAAACACTAAAATAAAATTATTAACCCCTAATCTTCCGCTCCTGACATCGCCACTACTAGAATAAACATATTAACCCCTAAACCGCCGCACTCCCGCCTAGCAAACAATAGTTCAATATTATTAACCCCTAATCTGCCGCCACTGTACTAAAGTTATTAACCCCTAAACCTAAGTCTAACCCTAACACCCACTAACTGAAATATAATTAAAATAAATCTAAAGAAAACCTACTATTAATAACTAAATAATTCCTATTTAAAACTAAATACTTACCTGTAGAATAAACCCTAGGCTAGCTACAATATAACTAATAGTTACATTGTATCTAGCTTAAGGTTTATTTTTATTTTACAGGCAAGTTTGTATTTATTTTAACTAGGTTGAATAGTTACTAAATAGTTATTAACTATTTACTAACTACCTAGCTAAAATAAATATAAATTTACCTGTAGAATAAAACCTAACCTGAGTTACACTAACACCTAACCTTACACTACAATTAAATACATTACCTAAATGAAATTAGATACAAAAACACTAAATTACACAAAATAAAAAACAAATTACAAGATATTTAAACTAATTACACCTAATCTAATAGCCCTATCAAAATAAAAAAGCCCCCCAAAATAAAAAAAACTAAACTACCAATAGCCCTTAAAAGGGCCTTTTGCGGGGCATTGCCCATATAAATCAGCTCTTTTACCCGTAAAAAAAAATACAAACAACCCCCCAACAGTAAAACCCACCACCCACACAACCAACCCCCCAAATAAAACCCTAACTAAAAAAACCTAAGCTCCCCATTGCCCTGAAAAGGGCATTTGGATGGGCATTGCCCTTAAAAAGGGCATTTAGCTCTATGGCTGCCCAAACCCTAATCTAAAACCCACCCAATAAACCCTTAAAAAAACCTAACACTAACCTCCAAAGATTCACTTACAGTTTTGAAGACCGGACATCCATCCTCAACGAAGCCGGGAGAAGTGGTCCTCCAGATGGGCAGAAGTCTTCATCCAGACGGTATCTTCTATCTTCATCCATCCGGTGCGGATCGGGTCCATCTTCAAGACATCCGGCACGGAGCATCCTCTTCTTACAACGACTCCCGACGAATGAAGGTTCATCCAAGATGTCGTCCCTTAGATTCTGATTGGCTGATAGAATTCTTTTTTCAACCTTAATTCCGATTTGCTGATAGAATTCTATCAGCCAATCGGAATCTAAGGGACGCCATCTTGGATGACATCACTTAAAGGAACCTTCATTCGTCGGGAGTTGCCGTAAGAAGAGGATGCACCGCGCCGGATGTCTTGAAGATGGACCCGCGCCGGATGGATGAAGATAGAAGATATTAGGGGTTAATATGTTTATTATAGTGGCGACGATGTTGGGGGTGGCAGATTAGAGGTTAATAAATGTAGGTTGGTTGCTGCGACATTGGGGGCGGGAGATTAGGGGTTAATAAATAATAATGTAGGTGTCGGCGATGTTGGGGGCAGCAGATTAGGGGTTAATAGGTATAATGTAGGTGTCGGCGATGTCCGTAGCGGCAGATTTGGGGTTAATAAGTATAATGCAGTTGTCGGCGATGTTGGGGCAGCAAATTAAGGGTTAATAAGTGTAAGAATAGGGGTGTTTAGACTTGGGGTTCATGTTAGGGTGTTAGGTGTAAACATAAATTTAGTTTCCCCATAGGAATCAATGGGGTTGCGTTACGGAGCTTTACGCTGCTTTATTGCAGGTGTTAGGCTTTTTTTCACCCGGCTCTCCCCATTGATGTCTATGGGGAAATCGTGCACAAGCACGTACAACCAGCAAACCACTGACTTAAGCAGCGCTGGTATTGGAGTGCGGTATGGAGCCCAATTTTGCTCTACGCTCACTTCTTGCCTGTTAACACCGGGTTTATAAAAACTTGTAATATCAGCGCTGTAGGTAAGTGAGCAGTGACAATAACGTGCAAGTTAGCACCGCACCCCTCATAACGCAAAACTCGTAATCTAACCGTATGTTATTTTAAAATCTGGATTTTAAGATTTTTATTTTGCTCCGGATTTTTTTTCCTATTCAAGATACTATCTGTATTATGTTCTAAATAATGTTTTATCCTGATTCCCTTTTGGGGCTGTACTACTATTTCTATGGAAATTGGTTCTTATTTTTAGGATTCTTTAGAGTTTGAATATAACCTTAGTAGAGCATATTCACGTACTGTTTATATTTTTAGCTCAGCTTTACCTGTGGCTGACATTACTGTTCTCTCAACCTTTTGTTGAACAGCTAGCATAAGCAGTTTTAGATTCTCAAGTATATAACTCTGTTTATTTACTTCTGATGTATTCATTTTATTATATTTACTGTATCTATTATTATGATTTCAAATATTTTCTTATTATCTCTAGCTTATTAGGATAATAATTTGTATGATTTCTATTATCTCCACTATTTGGAGGTTTAGAGTTTTTTCTGTCCTACTTTTAGTCAGGTGTTGTAGATCAGTTGGTGAATGTCCTGACTACAAACGCTTGTTCTAGATCCAAGGGTCATAGATTCATATCCCGGCAGTGTTAAAGGGACACTGTACCCATATTTTTTCTTTTGTAATTCAGAAAGAGCATGCAAATTTAAGCAACTTTCTAATTTACTCCTATTATCAATTTTTCTTCGTTCTCTTGCTATCATTATTTGAAAAAGAAGGCATCTAAGCTTTTTTTGGTTTCAGAACTCTGGACAGCACTTTTTTATTGGTGGATGAATTTATCCACCAATCAGCAAGGACAACCCAGGTTGTTCACCAAAAATGGGCCGGCATCTAAACTTACATTCTTGCATTTCAAATAAAGATACCAAGAGACAGAAGAAAATTTGATAATAGGAGTAAATTAGAAAGTTGCTTAAAATGTCATGCTCAATCTGAATCACGAAAGAAAATTTTTGGGTACAGTGTCCCTTTAATACAGCCCTTCGGCCTTTTGAGGTCAATTTATTGTGTACCATTTATTCGGGTAATAATAACTGTTTTATCAGCTGCTAATTTGGTTAACTCTGATTATAAGCACTGAAAAAGCGTTTTTGTGTATCCTTATGGGAGAAAAACGCTATATAATTACTAGTTATTAGTCTGCATGAAGGTGCGGTTCTCAAACTAGTCCTTCTGGTGGGGGGCAGATTAGATTGTTTTTGGATGAACTCCTATTCTTAGGGTTTAAATAGATTTTTAGAATGAGACCTTCCATGGAAAAAATCTTTCTTTCTCAATTCTATTCTTTGTCCCAAAGAACAAAGGTTTATTCAGTCCAATCTTGGATCTGAAGACTTTATATTGTTTTGTTAGAGTCTCAACTTTCAAGTTAGCGTTTCCAAGGACTATTATGCCTTTTTGTTCAGCAAGGTCATTTCATGTCCACTCCATTTTACAGGATGTTTATCCTTATATTTTATTTTATTCAGACCACTTGTGGATTCTGAGATTCTTTTTTCTCCAACATAGGTGTGTCCGGTCCACGGCGTCATCCTTACTTGTGGGATATTCTCTTCCCCAACAGGAAATGGCAAAGAGCCAGCAAAGCTGGTCACATGATCCCTCCTAGGCTCCGCCTACCCCAGTCATTCTCTTTGCCGTTGTACAGGCAACATCTCCACGGAGATGGCTTAGAGTTTTTTAGTGTTTAACTGTAGTTTTTATTATTCAATCAAGAGTTTGTTATTTTAAAATAGTGCTGGTATGTACTATTTACTCTGAAACAGAAAAGAGATGAAGATTTCTGTTTGTATGAGGAAAATGATTTTAGCAACCGTTACTAAAATCCATGGCTGTTCCACACAGGACTGTTGAGAGGAATTAACTTCAGTTGGGGGAACAGTGAGCAGTCTTTTGCTGCTTGAGGTATGACACATTCTAACAAGACGATGTAATGCTGGAAGCTGTCATTTTCCCTATGGGATCCGGTAAGCCATTTTTATTCAGACAGTA
Organism: Bombina bombina; assembly: GCF_027579735.1. Classification (NCBI taxonomy): domain Eukaryota; kingdom Metazoa; phylum Chordata; class Amphibia; order Anura; family Bombinatoridae; genus Bombina; species Bombina bombina. Next base: position 430,643,665 of record NC_069504.1, on the reverse strand, counting down.
AATAAGGGCTTCACAAGGGTTTATTAAGACTGTAGACATTTTCTGGGCTAAATCGATCATATTTACACATATTTAGCCTTGAGGAATCATTTAATCTGGGTATTTTTTGTAAAATAATATCGGCAGGCACTGTTTTAGACACTTTATTCTATAGGGGCTTTCCCTAATCATAGTCAGAGCCTCATTTTCGCGCCGGTATGGCGCACTTGTTTTTGAGAACAGCATGGCATGCAGCTGCATGTGTGTGGAGCTCTGATACATAGAAAAGTCTTTCTGAAGGCATCATTTGGTATCGTATTCCCCTTTGGGCTTGGTTGGGTCTCAACAAAGCAGATTCCAGGGACTGTAAAGGGGTTAAATATAAAAACGGCTCCGGTTCCGTTATTTTAAGGGTTAAAGCTTCCAAATTTGGTGTGCAATACTTTTCAGGCTTTAAGACACTGTGGTGAAATTTTGGTGAATTTTGAACAATTCCTTCATACTTTTTCGCAATTGCAGTAATAAAGTGTGTTCAGTTTAAAATTTAAAGTGACAGTAACGGTTTTATTTTAAAACGTTTTTTGTGCTTTGTTATCAAGTTTATGCCTGTTTAACATGTCTGAACTACCAGATAGATTGTGTTCTGACTGTGGGGAAGCCAAGGTTCCTTCTCATTTAAATAGATGTGATTTATGTCATAAAAAATTTAGTAAAAATGATGCCCAAGATGATTCCTCAAGTGAGGGGAGTAAGCATGGTACTGCATCACCCCCTCCTTCGTCTACACCAGTCTTGCCCATACAGGAGGCCCCTAGTACATCTAGCGCGCCAATACTCCTTACTATGCAACAATTAACGGCTGTAATGGATAATTCTATCAAAAACATTTTAGCCAATATGCCCACTTATCAGCGAAAGCGCGACTGCTCTGTTTTAGAAAATACTGAAGAGCATGAGGACGCTGATGATATTGTTTCTGAAGGGCCCCTACACCAGTCTGAGGGGGCCAGGGAGGTTTTGTCTGAGGGAGAAATTTCAGATTCAGGAAAAATTTCTCAACAAGCTGAACCTGATGTGATTACTTTTAAATTTAAGTTGGAACATCTCCGCGCTCTGCTTAAGGAGGTGTTATCCAATTTGGATGATTGTGATTATCTGGTCATTCCAGAAACACTATGTAAAATGGACAAGTTCCTAGAGGCCCCGGGGCCCCCCGAAGCTTTTCCTATATCCAAGCGGGTGGCGTACATTGTTAATAAAGAATGGGACAGGCCCGGTATACCTTTCGTACCTCCCCCCATATTTAAAAAATTGTTTCCTATAGTCGACCCCAGAAAGGACTTATGGCAGACAGTCCCCAAGGTCGAGGGGGCGGTTTCTACTCTAAACAAGCGCGCCACTATACCCATAGAAGATAGTTGGGCTTTCCAAGATCCTATGGATAAAAAATTAGAAGGTTTGCTAAAAAAGATGTTTGTTCAGCAAGGTTACCTTCTACAACCAATTGCATGCATTGTCCCTGTCACTACAGCCGCGTGTTTCTGGTTCGATGAGCTAGAAAAGGCGATTATTAGTAATTCTTCTTCTTATGAGGAGATTATGGACAGAATTCGTGCTCTTAAATTGGCTAATTCTTTCACCCTAGACGCCACCTTGCAATTGGCTAGGTTAGCGGCGAAAAATTCTGGGTTTGCTATTGTGGCGCGCAGAGCGCTTTGGTTAAAATCTTGGTCAGCGGATGCGTCTTCCAAGAACAAATTGCTTGACATTCCTTTCAAGGGGAAAACACTGTTTGGCCCTGACTTGAAAGAGATTATCTCTGATATCACTGGGGGCAAGGGCCACGCCCTTCCTCAGGATAGGTCTTTCAAGGCCAAAAATAAACCTAATTTTCGTCCCTTTCGCAGAAACGGACCAGCCCCAAGTGCTACGTCCTCTAAGCAAGAGGGTAATACTTCTCAAGCCAATCCAGCCTGGAGACCTATGCAAGGCTGGAACAAAGGAAAGCAGGCCAAGAAACCTGCCACTGCTCCCAAGACAGCATGAGATGCGGGCCCCCGATCCGGGACCGGATTTGGTGGGGGGCAGACTCTCTCTCTTCACTCAGGCTTGGGCAAGAGATGTTCTGGATCCTTGGGCGCTAGAAATAGTCTCCCAAGGTTATCTTCTGGAAGTGATTCATCCTGTTCCATTAAGAGAACGAGGGATGGGGTTCTACTCCAATCTGTTCGTAGTTCCCAAAAAAGAGGGAACGTTCAGACCAATCTTAGATCTCAAGATCCTAAACAAGTTTCTCAAGGTTCCATCGTCCAAAATGGAAACCATTCGAACAATCCTTCCATCCAGGAAGGTCAATTCTTGACCACGGTGGATTTAAAGGATGCGTATCTACATATTCCTGTCCACAAGGAACATCATCGGTTCCTAAGGTTCGCATTCCTGGACAAACATTACCAGTTCGTGGCGCTTCCTTTCGGATTAGCCACTGCTCCAAGGATTTTCGCAAAGGTACTAGGGTCCCTTCTGGCGGTGCTAAGACCAAGGGGCATTGCTGTAGTACCTTACTTGGACGACATTCTGATTCAAGCGTCGTCCCTTCCTCAAGCAAAGGCTCACACGGACATAGTCCTGGCCTTTCTCAGATCTCACGGATGGAAAGTGAACGTGGAAAAGAGTTCTCTATCTCCGTCGACAAGAGTTCCCTTCTTGGGAACAATAATAGACTCCTTAGAAATGAGGATTTTTCTGACAGAGACCAGAAAAACAAAACTTCTAAGCTCTTGTCGGATACTTCATTCCGTTCCTCTTCCTTCCATAGCGCAGTGCATGGAAGTGATAGGTTTGATGGTAGCGGCAATGGACATAGTTCCTTTTGCGCGCATTCATCTAAGACCATTACAACTGTGTATGCTCAGTCAGTGGAATGGGGACTATACAGACTTGTCTCCGAAGATACAAGTAAATCAGAGGACCAGAGACTCACTCCGTTGGTGGCTGTCCCTGGACAACCTGTCACAAGGGGTGACCTCCCGCAGACCAGAGTGGGTCATTGTCACGACCGACGCCAGTCTGATGGGCTGGGGCGCGGTCTGGGGATCCCTGAAAGCTCAGGGTCTTTGGCCTCGGGAAGAATCTCTTCTACCGATAAATATTCTGGAACTGAGAGCGATATTCAATGCTCTCAAGGCTTGGCCTCAGCTAGCGAGGGCCAAGTTCATACGGTTTCAATCAGACAACATGACGACTGTTGCGTACATCAACCATCAGGGGGGAACAAGGAGTTCCCTGGCGATGGAAGAAGTGACCAGAATCATTCAATGGGCGGAGACTCGCTCCTGCCACCTGTCTGCAATCCACATCCCAGGAGTGGAAGATTGGGAAGCGGATTTTCTGAGTCGTCAGACATTGCATCCGGGGGAGTGGGAACTCCATCCGGAAATCTTTGCCCAAATCACTCAACTGTGGGGCATTCCAGACATGGATCTGATGGCCTCTCGTCAGAACTTCAAGGTTCCTTGCTACGGGTCCAGATCCAGGGATCCCAAGGCGACTCTAGTAGATGCACTAGTAGCACCTTGGACCTTCAAACTAGCCTATGTATTCCCGCCGTTTCCTCTCATCCCCAGGCTGGTAGCCAGGATCAATCAGGAGAGGGCGTTGGTGATCTTGATAGCTCCTGCGTGGCCACGCAGGACTTGGTATGCAGATCTGGTGAATATGTCATCGGCTCCACCATGGAAGCTACCTTTGAGACGAGACCTTCTTGTTCAAGGTCCGTTCGAACATCCGAATCTGGTCCCACTCCAGCTGTCTGCTTGGAGATTGAACGCTTGATCTTATCAAAGCGAGGGTTCTCAGATTCTGTTATTGATACTCTTGTTCAGGCCAGAAAGCCTGTAACTAGAAAAATTTACCACAAAATTTGGAAAAAATATATCTGTTGGTGTGAATCTAAAGGATTCCCTTGGGACAAGGTTAAGATTCCTAAGAGTCTATCCTTCCTTCGAGAAGGATTGGAAAAAGGATTATCTGCAAGTTCCTTGATGGGACAGATTTCTGCCTTGTCTGTGTTACTTCACAAAAAGCTGGCAGCTGTGCCAGATGTTCAAGCCTTTGTTCAGGCTCTGGTTAGAATCAAGCCTGTTTACAAACCTTTGACTCCTCCTTGGAGTCTCAACTTAGTTCTTTCAGTTCTTCAGGGGGTTCCGTTTGAACCCTTACATTCCGTTGATATTAAGTTATTATCTTGGAAAGTTTTGTTTTTGGTTGCAATTTCTTCTGCTAGAAGAGTTTCAGAATTATCTGCTCTGCAGTGTTCTCCTCCTTATCTGGGGTTCCATGCAGATAAGGTGGTTTTACGTACTAACCTGGTTTTCTTCCAAAAGTTGTTTCTAACAAAAACATTAACCAGGAGATAGTCGTGCCTTCTCTGTGTCCGAAACCAGTTTCGAAGAAGGAACGTTTGTTGCACAATTTGGATGTTGTTCGCGCTCTAAAATTCTATTTAGATGCTACAAAGGATTTTAGACAAACATCTTCCTTGTTTGTTGTTTATTCTGGTAAAAGGAGAGGTCAAAAAGCAACTTCTACCTCTCTCTCTTTTTGGATTAAAAGCATCATCAGATTGGCTTACGAGACTGCCGGACGGCAGCCTCCTGAAAGGGTCACAGCTCCTTCCACTAGGGCTGTGGCTTCCACATGGGCCTTCAAGAACGAGGCTTCTGTTGATCAGATATGTAGGGCAGCGACTTGGTCTTCACTGCACTCTTTTACCAAATTTTACAAGTTTGATACTTTTGCTTCTTCTGAGGCTATTTTTGGGAGAAAGGTTTTGCAAGCCGTGGTGCCTTCCATTTAGGTGACCTGAATTGCTCCCTCCCTTCATCCGTGTCCTAAAGCTTTGGTATTGGTTCCCACAAGTAAGGATGACGCCGTGGACCGGACACACCTATGTTGGAGAAAACAGAATTTATGTTTACCTGATAAATTACTTTCTCCAACGGTGTGTCCGGTCCACGGCCCGCCCTGGTTTTTTAATCAGGTCTGATAATTTTTTTTCTTTAACTACAGTCACCACGGTATCATATGGTTTCTCCTATGCAAATATTCCTCCTTAACGTCGGTCGAATGACTGGGGTAGGCGGAGCCTAGGAGGGATCATGTGACCAGCTTTGCTGGCTCTTTGCCATTTCCTGTTGGGGAAGAGAATATCCCACAAGTAAGGATGACGCCGTGGACCGGACACACCGTTGGAGAAAGTAATTTATCAGGTAAACATAAATTCTGTTTTTTAGATAAACTTTACCACTTTGTCGCTTTTCCATTTGGTTTAGCGACAGCTTTATGAATCTTTTCAAAGGTTCTGGGTGCCTTTCTTTCTGTAATAAGATGGTAGGGTATTGTGATGTTTCCTTATTTGGATGGTATCTCGGTATTAGCGTAATCTTTTATTTTATTGGAATCTCTCATGAATCAACTAGTTTTGTTTCTTCAAGACATGATTAGAGGATTTAATTTACCTAAGAGTTTCCTCAGACAAGGGTCACCTCTTTTTGGGTTTCTAGATGGATTCTGTTTTCATGTCTTTGTCTTTATCAGGAAAAAATCAATTGTAATTGGCGTTAGCCTGTCTAACTTACAGTCTAGAACATTCCTTTCAGTGGCTATGTGCATGGAATTTTTATTTCTCATAACTGTAGCCTCGGGCGTGGTTCCCTTTGCTCGTTTTTCATCTGAAGACCTCTTTTGCTTTGCATACTGAATCAATGGTGCAGGGATTGTTTTCAGATATCACAGTTGATATTCTTAAATCCTAACACTCGGCTCTCTCTGTTTTGGTGATTAGATTATCATTGTTTTATTCAGGGGGCCTTTTTTTGTTCGTCCTTCCTGGACTGTATTCTTAATGGATGCAAGTCTTACAAGTTGGGGAGCTGTCTGAGGGTCTCTGACAGCACAATGGGTTTGGAAACTTCAAGAGGCAAGGTTTCCAATCGATATTTTAGAACTCTGTGCTATTTTCAGAGCTCTTTCAGGCGTGGACTCTTTTAGGAGAGAACTTTTCATTTTGCTTTCAGACAGACAATATCACAACTGTGGCATATGTCAATCATCAAATACGGACTCACAGTTCCTTAGCAATTAAGAAGTACCTTGAATACGTTCTTAGATGGAATTCATCTCCTGTCTAATTTCTACGATTTTTATCTCAGGTTTAGACATTTGGGAGGTGGATTATCTCAGCCGTCAGTCTTTACATCCGGGAGAGTGGTATCTCTATACAGATGTGTTTTCTCAATTTCCCAGGTACCTTTTCAGGTCCAGGGATCCTTAGGCAGAAATGGTGGATGCATTAGCAGTGTCTTGGTTTTGCAACCTGACTACATCTTTCCGCCTCTGTTTTTTTCTTCCAAGGGTGATTTCCAAGATCATATTGTAACAGTTTCATGTGTTTCTGATAGCATCAGCATGGCCTCACAGGTTTGGTATGTGGATCTTGTTCAGATGTCCAGTTGCCATCCTTGGCCGCTTTCTCTTTGGCAAGCCCTCTTGTTTAAGGGGCTATTTTTCCATCGGGATCTCAAATTACTAATTTGATGGTATGGAAATTGATTAGTGCTTAGTCATAGAGGTTTCTCTGACTTTTTATCACTATGTTGCAGGCTTATAAGTCTGTTTAAAGGAACATATATTATCAGATTTTGAAAACCTTTATTTTATGGTGTTCTCATAAATTCTCTTGGCATTCTTTTAGAATTCCTAGGATTTTACAGATTTTTCAGGATGGTTTGGATAAGTTTGTCTGCAAATTTTTTGAAGGGATAAATCTCTGTTCTTTCTGTTTTATTTCCTAGAAAGATTGTTTAAACTTCCTGATATTCACTGTTTTGTCAGGCTTTGGTTGGTATCAAGCCTGTTCATTTATTAATTTCTCCTTTTTGGAGTCTTATTTGGTTTAAAGATTTTGCAGGCTCTTTCTTTTGAGCCTATATTTTCTTTGAAGATTATTTTCTTTCTTGGAAAGTGTTGTTTCTTTTCACTATCTCTTGTGCTACAAGAGTTTCTGATTTATCAGCTCTCTCTAGTGTGTCTCCTTACCTGATTTTTTTCATCTAGATAAGTTGTTTTGTGGGCTTCTTTTTTTCCTAAGGTTGTGAATTTGAACAACATTAGTAGAGAAATTGTTGTTCCTTCTTTGTGTCCTAATCCAAAAGAATTGTTTGAGAGTTCTTTACAGCCTTTGGATGTGGTAAGAGCTTTATAATTCTTTAATGAAGTTACTAGGATTTCAGAAGACTTCTAGTATATTTGTTGTTTTTCTGGTTCCAGAGAAAGTTAGAAAGCCTCTGCCATTTCTTTGGCATCCTCGTTAAAGCTTTTGTTTATCAAGGCTTATTTGGAGGCAGGGCAGGCTCCGCCACAGATTTACAGCTCATTCTACTAAGTTCAGTCGCCATTTATTGGGCTTTTTCAGAATGAAGCTTCGGTTGATCAAATTTGCAAATCAGTAATTTGGTCTTCTTTGCATACTTTTATTGTTTTTACCATTTTGATGTTTTTTGCTTCTTCTGAAGCAGTCTTTGGTAGAAAAGTTCTTCAGGCAGCTGTCTCAGTTTGATTCTACTGCTTTTGATTTAAGTTTTTTTAAGAAAAACTTAATTATTGTGTGGATTTAATTTCTCAGTGGAAATAGCTGTTATTATTTTATCCTTCCCTCTCTAGTGACTCTTCTGTGGACTTCCACATCTTGGGTATTTCTATCCCATACGTCACTAGCTCATGGACTCTTGCCAATTACATGAATTAAAACATAATTTATGTAAGAACTTACCTGATAAATTCATTTTTTTTCCATATTGGCAAGAGTCCATGAGGCCCACCCTTTTTATGGTGGTTATGGTTTTTTTTTTTATATATATAAAAGCACAATTATATTTCCAGTTCCTCTATTTGTATTCTTTTTTTACTCCTTTTTGTTATCACCTAATTACTTGGCTATTTGTTAAACTGAGTTGTTGGTGTAGTGAGGGGGTGTTTTTATAGCATTTGAGGTTTGGGAAACTTTGCACCCTCCTGGTAGGAATGTATATCCCATACGTCACTAGCTCATGGACTCTTGCCAATATGAAAGAAATGAACTTATCAGGTAAGTTCTTACATAAATTATGGGCGGGGGGGGTTGTAATTTTAGGTTTGTTTTTTTGTAATGTTAGATTATTTTAAATTTTTGTAATATTAGTTTTTTTTATTTAATCTTAAATCTTGTAAAAAAAAATATTTTTATATAATTGGGGGTGTTAGGTTAGGGGGCTTAGCAATTAGATTAATAATTTGTGTTGTGGGGTTGGTGGTTTAGGGGTTAAAGTGAAGGTAAACTTTGATGAATGAAATTCCGTTTTTTAAAAATACTATTAAAAACAGAGGCAATTTCATTCATCAAAGTTTAGAAAGCAGCCGTTTTGTTTAAAAACGTACCTTTCTTCTTATCAGATTTGTGAACATTGATGAATGAAAGTGCCCCTGTTTTTAATAGTATTTTTAAAAACCAGGCTTTCATTCATCAAAGTTTACCTTCACTTTAATATTGTAATTAGGTAGTTGGCGTTGTGGAGGTTTTTGAGGTTTAGGGGTTAATAGTGTAATTAGGTAGGTTGTGTTGGTTTGGCGGTTTAAGGGTTAATATTTTAATTATATTATTTGCGTTGTTTTTTAATTTGCTGAATAGCGGTTATTAACTTTATTATTTTGTGATGTGGGGGTTGGCAGTTTAGAGGTACATTTTGCGCATGCGTTAGGTATTTGTTAATATTTCTTGCGGCCGGTTAGGTGTTTTTTGTTAATACTTCATGCGGGCGGTTAGGTGTTTTTTGTTAATACTTCATGCAGGCATTTATGTTTTTTTGTTAATACTTTGTGCGGGCGATTAGGTTTTTTTGTTATTTCGTGCGGGCGGTTAGTTTTTTTTTTTTGTTAATCCTTTGTGCGGTCGTTTATGATTTATTCGTTAATACTTTGTGCGGATCGGTTAGGTGTTTTTTTTTTTACTACTCTGTGCGGGCGGTTAGGTTGTTTGTTATTATCTCGTGCAGGTGGTTAGTTTTTTGGGGTTTTTTTTTTTTTTTTTGTTAATGCTTCGTTTGGCTGCGCGCGAGACAGGCACATTACAAACGCTATTATAGTATAGAAGTTCATATTTTTGAGGTTCTTAGCACACGTTGTGTAGAGCAAAGCTGTATTGGACAAAAGCTAGTAAAATGCTTTGTCAAAGGAGATGGGGATTAAAGTGGTTCATGCCCTTTTAGAGTCATGATTGGCAGATTTGTTAACTAAAAGATTTTTTTGTTCCACCAAACAGGGTGTTGCCTCTGGATGCAATCCTAGATGCACACTTGTCCAAAATGTTACTTCAGACATGAGGATTTATAAATACCATGTTGGCATTTTGAAAATACTCAAACCCATATTTCCACCTTCTGCAAGTGATTGTATGGTAACAGATTCATAATGGTAGCATCAAAGTTTATTGATTTCTTGGTTTCACATTCAACCTTTATAGTTACTTATCTCAGGGAGATTACAATACTAGATTCTATACCAGAGTGTTCTTTTTTATGCCAAATCAGGAAGTCAGATTATCTTTTAGTCCAATAAACCCCTTAACCCAAACTGACTTACGTCATGCGGTACCTTACCTATTGTACTCTATAATGTATATTTCTCCAACATTGGTGTGTCCGGTCCACGGCGTCATCCTTACTTGTGGGATATTCTCTTCCCCAACAGGAAATTGCAAAGAGTCCCAGCAAAGCTGGCCATATAGTCCCTCCTAGGCTCCGCCCACCCCAGTCATTCTCTTTGCCGTTGCACAGGCAACATCTCCACAGAGATGGTTAAGAGTTTTTTGCTGTTTTAATGTAGTTTTTATTCTTCTATCAAGTGTTTGTTATTTTAAAATAGTGCTGGTATGTACTATTTACTCTGAAACAGAAAAGGATGAAGATTTCTGTTTGTAAGAGGAAGATGATTTTAGCAGACAGTAACCAAAATCGATTGCTGTTTCCACATAGGACTGTTGAGATGAAGTAACTTCAGTTGGGGGAAACAGCAGACTTTTCTGCTTAAGGTATGACTAGCCATATTTCTAACAAGACTGTGTAATGCTGGAAGGCTGTCATTTCCCCTCATGGGGACCGGTAAGCCATTTTCTTAGTCAAACAAACAGAATAAAGGGCTTAATAAGGGCTAAAAAACTGGTAGACATTTTTATGGGCTAAATCGTTTGCTTTATTTGGGCATATTATTCAGATTTAGGCTAACAATTGGCATTTATAATCTTGGGGAACGTTTATAAAACGGCAGGCACTGTGTTAGACACCTTTTTCAGTCAGGGGGCCTTTCTAGTTATAGACTGAGCCTCATTTTCGCGCCATTACTGCGCAGTTGTTTTTTGAGAGCAAGGCATGCAGATGCATGTGTGAGGATCTAAGAATCACTGAAAAAGCTTCTAGAAGGCGTCATTTGGTATCTTATTCCCCTCTGGGCTTGGTTGGGTCTCAGTAAAGACTATAGCTGGGACTGTATAGGGGTTAAATTTTAAAACGGCTCCGGTTCCGTTATTTTAAGGGTTAAAGCTCTGAAATTTGGTGTGCAATACTTTTAATGCTTTGGTGAAATTTTGGTAATTTTTGAACAATTCCTTCATACTTTTTCACATATTCAGTAATAAAGTGTTTTCTGTTTGAAATTTAAAGAGACAGTAACGGTTTTATTTTAAAATGTTTTTTGTGCTTTGTTGACAAGTTTAAGCCTGTTTAACATGTCTGTACCTTCAGATAAGCTATGTTCTATATGTATGAAAGCCAATGTGTCTCCCCATCTAAATTTATGTGATAATTGTGCCATAGCGTCCAAACAAAGTAAGGACAGTACTGCCACAGATAATGATACTGCCCAAGATGATTCCTCAAATGAGGGGAGTAAACATGATACTACATCATCTCCTACTGTGTCTACACCAGTTTTGCCCATGCAGGAGGCCCCTAGTACATCTAGTGCGCCAATACTTATTACCATGCAACAATTAACGGCTGTAATGGATAACTCCATAGCAAATATTTTATCCAAAATGCCTACTTATCAGAGAAAGCGCGATTGCTCTGTTTTAAACACTGAAGAGCAAGAGGGCGCTGATGATAATTGTTCTGTCATACCCTCACACCAATCTGAAGGGGCTATGAGGGAGGTTTTGTCTGATGGAGAAATCTCAGATTCAGGAAAAATTTCTCATCAAGCTGAACCTGATGTTGTGACATTTAAATTTAAATTTGAACATCTCCGCGCACTGCTTAAGGAGGTGTTATCTACTCTAGATGATTGTGACAACTTGGTCATTCCAGAGAAATTATGCAAGATGGTCAAGTTCCTAGAGGTTCCGGTGCCCCCCGACGCTTTTCCTATACCCAAGCGGGTGGCGGACATAGTAAATAAGGAATGGGAAAAGCCCGGCATACCTTTTGTTCCCCCCCCTATATTTAAGAAATTATTTCCTATGGTCGACCCCAGAAAGGACTTATGGCAGACAGTCCCCAAGGTCGAGGGGGCAGTTTCTACTCTAAACAAACGCACTACTATTCCTATCGAAGATAGTTGTGCTTTCAAAGATCCTATGGATAAAAAATTGGAAGGTTTGCTTAAAAAGATTTTTGTACAGCAAGGCTACCTTCTACAACCAATTTCATGCATTGTTCCTGTCACTACGGCAGCGTGGTTCTGGTTCGAGGAACTAGAAAAGTCGCTCAGTAGAGAAACTCCATATGAGGAGGTTATGGACAGAGTTAACGCACTTAAATTGGCTAACTCTTTTATTTTAGATGCCGCTTTGCAATTAGCTAGATTAGCGGCGAAAAATTCAGGGTTTGCTATCGTGGCGCGCAGAGCGCTTTGGCTAAAGTCTTGGTCAGCGGATGTGTCATCCAAGACAAAATTGCTTAACATCCCTTTCAAAGGTAAAACTTTATTTGGACCAGAATTGAAAGAGATTATTTCAGACATCACTGGGGGAAAGGGCCACGCCCTTCCACAGGATAGGTCTTTTAAGGCTAAAAATAAGCCTAATTTTCGTCCCTTTCGCAGAAACGGACCAGCCTCTAATTCTGCATCCTCTAAGCAAGAGGGTAATGCCTCACAACCCAAACCAGCCTGGAAACCAATGCAAGGCTGGAACAAGGGTAAGCAGGCCAAGAAGCCTGCCACTGCTAACAAAACAGCATGAAGGAGTAGCCCCCGATCCGGGACCGGATCTAGTGGGGGGCAGACTCTCTCTCTTTGCTCAGGCTTGGGCAAGAGATGTTCAGGATCCTTGGGCGCTAGAAATAGTTTCTCAAGGTTATTTCCTGGAATTCAAGGAACTACCCCCAAGGGGAAGGTTCCACAGGTCTCACTTATCCTCAAACCAAATAAAGAGACAGGCATTCTTACATTGTGTAGAAGACCTGTTAAAAATGGGAGTGATACACCCAGTTCCAATAAAGGAACAAGGAATGGGATTTTATTCCAATCTGTTCGTAGTTCCCAAAAAAGAGGGAACGTTCAGACCAATTTTGGATTTGAAGATCCTAAACAAATTTCTCAGGGTGCCATCGTTCAAAATGGAAACTATTCGAACGATTCTACCCACCATCCAGGAAAGTCAATTTATGACTACCGTGGATCTAAAGGATGCGTACCTACATATTCCTATCCACAAGGAACATCATCAGTTCCTAAGGTTCGCTTTTCTGGACAAGCATTACCAGTTTGTGGCCCTCCCATTCGGATTGGCCACTGCTCCAAGGATTTTCACAAAGGTGCTAGGGTCCCTTCTAGCGGTTCTAAGACCAAGGGGCATTGCAGTAGTACCTTACTTGGACGACATTCTAATACAAGCGTCGTCTCTGTCAAAAGCAAAGGCTCATACGGACATCGTTCTAGCCTTTCTCAGATCTCACGGATGGAAGGTGAACAAAGAAAAAAGTTCTCTGTCCCCGTCAACAAGAGTTCCCTTCTTGGGAGCAATAATAGATTCCTTAGAAATGAGGATTTTTCTGACAGAGGTCAGAAAATCAAAACTTCTAAGCTCTTGTCAAGTGCTTCATTCTGTTCCTCGTCCTTCCATAGCACAGTGCATGGAAGTAGTAGGATTGATGGTTGCAACAATGGACATAGTTCCTTTTGCACGAATTCATCTAAGACCATTACAACTGTGCATGCTCAAACAGTGGAATGGGGATTATACAGACTTGTCTCCAATGATTCAAGTAGATCAAAAGACCAGAGATTCACTCCGTTGGTGGCTGACCCTGGACCATCTATCCCAGGGAATGAGCTTCCGCAGACCAGAGTGGGTCATTGTCACGACCGACGCCAGTCTAGTGGGCTGGGGCGCGGTCTGGGAATCCCTGAAAGCTCAGGGACTATGGTCTCGGGAAGAGTCTCTTCTCCCGATAAACATTCTGGAACTGAGAGCGATATTCAATGCTCTCAGAGCTTGGCCTCAACTAGCAAAGGCCAAATTCATAAGGTTTCAATCAGACAACATGACGACCGTTGCATATATCAATCATCAGGGGGGAACAAAGAGTTCCCTGGCGATGAAAGAAGTGACCAAAATAATTCAATGGGCGGAGGATCATTCCTGCCACTTGTCTGCGATCCACATCCCAGGAGTGGAAAATTGGGAAGCGGATTTTCTGAGTCGTCAGACATTCCATCCGGGGGAGTGGGAACTCCATCCGGAAATCTTTGCCCAAATAACTCAATTATGGGGCATTCCAGACATGGATCTGATGGCGTCTCGTCAGAACTTCAAGGTCCCTTGCTACGGGTCCAGATCCAGGGATCCCAAGGCGACTCTAGTAGATGCACTAGTAGTACCTTGGACCTTCAACCTAGCTTATGTATTCCCACCGTTTCCTCTCATTCCCAGGCTGGTAGCCAGGATCAATCAGGAGAGGGCCTCGGTGATCTTGATAGCTCTTGCGTGGCCACACAGGACTTGGTATGCAGACCTGGTGAATATGTCATCGGCTCCACCATGGAAGCTACCTTTGAGACAGGACCTTCTTGTTCAGGGTCCATTCGAACATCCAAATCTGGTCTCCCTCCAACTGACGGCTTGGAGATTGAACGCTTGATTCTATCAAAGCGTGGGTTTTCAGATTCTGTTATAGAGACTCTGGTTCAGGCCAGAAAACCTGTAACTAGAAAAATTTACCATAAGATATGGAAAAAATATATCTGTTGGTGTGAATCCAAAGGATTTCCATGGAATAAGATAAAAATTCCTAAGATTCTCTCCTTTCTACAAGAAGGTTTGGAGAAAGGATTATCTGCAAGTTCTCTAAAGGGACAGATCTCTGCTTTATCTGTCTTTCTACACAAAAGACTGGCAGCTGTGCCAGATGTTCAAGCATTTGTTCAGGCTTTAGTTCGGATCAAGCCTGTTTACAGACCTTTGACTCCTCCCTGGAGTCTAAATCTAGTTCTTTCAGTTCTTCAAGGGGTTCCGTTTGAACCTTTACATTCCATAGATATTAAGTTACTATCTTGGAAAGTTTTGTTTTTAGTTGCAATTTCTTCTGCTAGAAGAGTTTCAGAGTTATCTGCTCTGCAGTGTTCTCCGCCCTATCTGGTGTTCCATGCAGATAAGGTGGTTTTGCGTACTAAGCCTGGTTTTCTTCCTAAAGTTGTTTCTAACAAAAATATTAACCAGGAGATAGTTGTACCTTCTTTGTGTCCGAATCCAGTTTCAAAGAAGGAACGTTTGTTACACAATTTGGACGTTGTCCGTGCTCTAAAGTTCTATTTAGAGGCTACTAAAGATTTCAGACAAACATCTTCCTTGTTTGTCGTTTATTCTGGTAAAAGGAGAGGTCAAAAAGCGACTTCTACCTCCCTTTCCTTTTGGCTTAAAAGCATTATCCGATTGGCTTACGAGACTGCCGGACGGCAGCCTCCTGAAAGAATCACAGCTCACTCCACTAAGGCTGTGGCTTCCACATGGGCCTTCAAGAACGAGGCTTCTGTTGACCAGATATGTAAGGCAGCGACTTGGTCTTCACTGCACACTTTTGCTAAATTTTACAAATTTGATACTTTTGCTTCTTCGGAGGCTATTTTTGGGAGAAAGGTTTTGCAAGCTGTGGTGCCTTCCGTTTAGGTAACCTGATTTGCTCCCTCCCTTCATCCGTGTCCTAAAGCTTTGGTATTGGTTCCCACAAGTAAGGATGACGCCGTGGACCGGACACACCAATGTTGGAGAAAACAGAATTTATGCTTACCTGATAAATTACTTTCTCCAACGGTGTGTCCGGTCTACGGCCCGCCCTGGTTTTTTAATCAGGTCTGATGAATTATTTTCTCTAACTACAGTCACCACGGTACCATATGGTTTCTCCTATATATATTTCCTCCTGTCCGTCGGTCGAATGACTGGGGTGGGCGGAGCCTAGGAGGGACTATATGGCCAGCTTTGCTGGGACTCTTTGCCATTTCCTGTTGGGGAAGAGAATATCCCACAAGTAAGGATGACGCCGTGGACCGGACACACCGTTGGAGAAAGTAATTTATCAGGTAAGCATAAATTCTGTTATATGTTGCAGCTTCAACAAGCTACAGCAGCCTCAACTGTAAAGTAACAGCTGAGAGCTGCTGTTCCTGAGCTGCAAGTATTTCTCTTCTTATGGTAACAGAGCACAATCAGTGTTCCGGTTCCATATGAAGGCAGATACCTTATCATTACAGACAGTGACACTGTGCTGCGCTGGTGCTGGCGGGAGGCAGGTGGGCATCCCAGTGGCAAGGGGGGAGAGGGAAAGACCCTACCTACAGAAACATTGTTTTTCCATGATGTAGATTTTTCGATTAATGTCTGATGAGCAAATGGTTATCTGCCATCAATTTTTGTGTATTTTGTGAAAAAGCGGAACAAGGATTATGTGATGTATGCTAATGGGGGATTTTCTTGTGTTGTACAGCATCTTTATCTTTAAGAAGCGAAATGTTTTATTCTGTATTATATAACATGAACACCTTCCATTTTTAATAACCGTAGAAGTGGTTATAACTCAAATTTTCATAGTAGCTTAAAATATTGTATCTCTAAGGAATGATAAAATCTTATCAAGTATGCAGAAAGTAAAATGCATAACAAATAAACATTGTTATTAGATAAGAAAACCCAGCAGCCCTTTTCCTGCATGTTTCAGAAACATACCACAGTTTATACTTTATTTAGTAATGATACCTCTGTCTATCTAACCCAAGTTTAAATGTTTTAATACTTTTTTTTCATGACATTACTGTCTCTGTCTCACTTGTGCAGTAAGACTTTTCTAAGAATTAGCTATGTTTTTAAAGGCCCCCTCACATTTCCAGTTAGTCTGCCGACTTCAGAGAATAATCACTCACATTTTCATTCTCTGAAATCTGTATTTATGCTTTTCCTCGTTGTAAGTTTTTCATCATTTCACATGGATATTTATAGTTTTTAAAACCCTTTTTTCCATGCAAAAGGTCATGTCTGTAATCTAAAAGTTTTATCATTTTTTATCTCTAATACAAAATGTATTGTATCATTAGCAATAATTGATATCAAGAAACTTGCCACAATATGTACTCACAAATTATGTAGTCACAATCAAATGCACAAAATGCCTCCTGAATCTTTCAGTGAGCTCACGGCTCCAGTTATATTATTTCCAGGTAACCCTCGCCACCTTGCTTCTAAAGTGTAAATGTTATCCGATATTCTCTAGGACACAACGTAAATTCTGCTCCTAAATATAATAATCTCTCATTAGAACCAGCTTATATTTTATTGGAAATCTGCAACCGCGTCTCACTGATTTTTCTTGCCAAATGTTAGCTGGAGAATTTTTTTTCGTGAAACACAATTCACTTATTGCACTGATAGAAAAAGAAATGTCTGCAAAACTAAAAGTGAATGCAAGTTAAAAACAGCTCAATTTGATTTAGATTTTGCGTTCCAGAGAGCTTTGTTACTTTCAATGGTCCACAGATCACATCTATGGAACTCCAGGTCCAGACCCCATTTTGGAGAATTAAGTGAGGTCTGCCCCTGCAAGGGTCGGCAAAATGATTTCAGTCCATGTGGGAGACCTTTAGAATTGGATCCTCTATCTGAATTATACAACATTAATTTTGACTTCCATGCTCTGTACTTCTGGGCTTTACTATGTTTTAGAGAATGAAAAAAAATTGTAAAAAAAATAAATATATGATGTCAATTGTGTAGTAAAATGAACGCGTCAACTGTTTGGTTAAAAGGGACAGTAAAGTCAAAATGAAACCTTCATGATTCAGATAGAGCATGCCATTTTAAAAACACTTTTCAATTAACTTTTATTATGTTTGCTTTTTTCTAGCTTGGCTCAAGAGCAGCAATGCAATACTGGGAGCTAGCTACTTATTGGTGGTTGAACGTATATGCCTATTGTCATTTGCACATCCGATGTGTACTACTAGGTGCCAATAGTGCATTACTGCTCCTTGAACAAAGGATGCCAAGAGAATCAAGCACATTTGATAATATAAGTTAATTGGAAAGTTATTTAAAATGGTATGCTCTATATGAATCACAAAAGAAAAGGGAAAAGAAATGTGCGTTTCATGTCCCTTTAATATTACCTTTATATGTTTTTGAAAAAAACAGTGACCATATCATACAGACTGTGTGCACTAATTCCATTATAACCACAACATTGTTAAATTAAACTGTATATGTTAATAGCACTACTGATGGATATGCCATTGTATGTGCACTCCTTGGCTATAGCTGATTTTCTTATGCAGTTTCATGATCTCATTATCAGGAAGCTAAAGAACAAGTAAGTCCACTAGAAGCCACATTAGGAAGACTTCAGCAGGAGAAGCAAGACATTCATGCTAAAAAAGAATCAAGCTACAAGGGAGCACAGGAAAAGGTATTTGAGTTAATACTCAATTTGTTAACAATATAAAGAAAACTTACTATTTATATTTAATGTGTTTTTTTGTTTTTAATCTCAACATTCTAGTCCAGTATTTCTATTTGTATGTATCTAATCACACAACTCTACAGTTACAAGTAGTGTGAGTGAATTTTAATGCAATGAGTGAGTGATATTAATGCTTAATTCTAATCTTTAGAAAATGTCATGCCAGCTACCAACGTTTGCATCTTTTTCAAATCTGTCATAATGACGCGTTTCTCTTTCTGGAAAACATGTATTTATTTATTTTTTGTTCAGTTAAATGACATAAATGAAAAAGTGAAAAAAATCAGTGCGTACGTGAAAGACATTGAGAAGTATATTCAAGATGGAAAAGAAGAATTCAAGGAGGTAATATGGGATTTTCATATTTAGTTTTTAGATTATTAGTTTTAGGAGTAGAGAATCTGACATTCTTTTTTGTTACAGCAAAAGGAGTCTGAGCTGCAAGAACTGGCTACACGGCTAAATGATTGTGAAAAGCAGAAGGATAAGATAAATAAGGAAATGGTCACCATTAGACAAGATATTGACACGCAGAAAGTAAGATGTTGTTTTTGTTTTTTATTTGCATTTTATTAGAATTTTCCATAGCCGAGTAATAAGTAACATGGGATTCATATGTATATTCTTCCTTTGAAGAGTGAAGAAAACCTCTATGCTACAGTATATTCTATCTGAGTCTAAAAACCCAGTGATCTAAAGCTCTCTACTCTGAGAGATAATCTATTGCTGGGGTCCTGGACATTAGTGAGTTGTAATCTACTTTTTTTGTAAACATTTATCACTGAGATCTACTTATGCCAGATTTAAGAAAACTGTGCATGTAGCATTCTTCAAATGTTAAAAATCAGGGTGTACTTGTGTTTGTCACATAAATTGTACAGAGGGTCAATGATTTCCTTCATTAGCAGTTACAAAGTCCAAAGCTATGAACACAACACATCTTCTGAGGGGCTATTAATTCACTTTTGCTTTATGTGCATTAACCCTTAATAAATGGTGCTGGTTGACACTTCACAAATAATAACTGTACTTTAATGTGCCTCTGGGGTGCAATTTTGAAAGAAGTTTTTTAGCTGCAGCACATCTCAGTAAATGGATTTTGGCACAAGAAGATAGATATAGAGAGTATATTTAAGGCCTAGTGTGTGTAGGCCTCAATGAAGTCTGTTCTAATTTAATTCACCAACCCCTTTTTTTTTCTCTTTTTTTTTCATTAATAAAGGGTGATGGTTGACACTTCACAGCTAATAACTTTACTTTGTGCGTTTGGGGTGCAATGTTTTTTTTTAGAATTTTTAGCTGCAGCACATGTCAATAAATGGATTCAGCGTCAGGAGGTAGGTTAGCTAGGTTAAGGGGAAGTTCAGTAGTACTGGAAATAGCAATTCAAGGACGAAGGCAGGCAGGGCGGGTCAACACCAATCAAGCAGCAGAAGTACAAAATTGTGATCCAAATCAATAACAGGTGCAAGCAAAAAAATAAAAAAACAGAAAACTTTAATGATGCAGCTATCTGGCCTGCCAAGAGATCCCACCTATCACTCCAATTGCCTGGCCAGTAGTCTTGTTATCAGGTGAAATGACAGGTAGTAAATCCCGCAGCCAAGGAAAGCACATGGTCCCAGATAAGGAGGTTGAAGACAGTCTGTATTGAGCCAAATGAAATGCAGGCAGGCTGTATAGGTACAGGAACAGGTTGCGGCAAACTCACGATCCAGATACAAGCCCGGGTCAGCAACAGGTAGACAGAATATCGCAATACCAAGGGATAAGTAAATAAAGGTCAGAGTCCAGGCCAGGTCAGCAACAATATAAAAAGGCAACGGTACCAAGAGAGAATCCAAGATCAGGTGAAAAGACAAGCAAAAGGTCAGCAGCAATAATCCAAGATAACAGTTATAGTGCACCCAGTTAGCACAAAGCAAAACCTATACACTGGCATACAAAAGGAAACAGGAAACTCCTTAATAAGGGAGTTAAATAGAAGTGAGGCCTGGAGTGCATAGTGAATGTAACAGCGCACCTATGCAAAGAAAGTTACAGAAACAGAAGCAATAACAAAATACAAATAAGGTTGTTTCTTCAGACAACATAAGCAGAGAGATTGTTGTCCCTTCTTTGTGTCCTAATCCCAATAATGCTTCAGAGAGATGTTTGCATACTTTAGACATTGTTAGGGCATTGAAATATTACATTGTTGCTACTAAGGACTTTAGACAAACTTCTAGTTTGTTCATTCACTTTTCTGGTCCTGGGAAAGGTCAGAAAGTTTCTGCTGTTTCTTAGGCCATTTGGTTGAAACGTTTGATTCGCAAGGCATACTTGGAGGCAGGTCAGCCTCCACCGCAGCGGATAAATGCACCATTCTACTACTAGGTCAGTTCCCACTTCTTGGGCCTTTAATAATGAGGCTTCAGTTGACAAGGTTTGCAAGGCAGCTACTTAGTCTTCTTTGCCTACTTTTACAAAATTCTACCATTTCAATGTATTTGCATCTCCTGAAGCACCCTTTTGGTAGGAAGGTTCTTCAGGCAGTTGTCTCAATTTGATTTTTTTTGCCTGCTTGATTTATTTTAAGTGCATACAAAAAAAATATTGGGGTTGTGGATTTAATTACTCAGTGAAAAAATATGTTTTCTCCAACATAGGTGTGTCCGGTCCACGGCGTCATCCTTACTTGTGGGATATTCTCTTCCCCAACAGGAAATGGCAAAGAGCCCAGCAAAGCTGGTCACATGATCCCTCCTAGGCTCCGCCTACCCCAGTCATTCTCTTTGCCGTTGTACAGGCAACATCTCCACGGAGATGGCTTAGAGTTTTTTAGTGTTTAACTGTAGTTTTTCATTATTCAATCAAGAGTTTGTTATTTTCAAATAGTGCTGGTACGTACTATTTACTCAGAAACAGAAAAGAGATGAAGAATTCTGTTTGTATGAGGAAAATGATTTTAGCAACCGTAACTAAAATCCATGGCTGTTCCACACAGGACTGTTGAGAGCAATTAACTTCAGTTGGGGGAACAGTTTGCAGTCCCTTGCTGCTTGAGGTATGACACATTCTAACAAGACGATGTAATGCTGGAAGCTGTCATTTTCCCTATGGGATCCGGTAAGCCATGTTTATTACGATTGTAAATAAGGGCTTCACAAGGGCTTATTTAAACTGTAGACTTTTTCTGGGCTAAATCGATTGATTATTAACACATATTTAGCCTTGAGGAATCATTTTATCTGGGTATTTTGATATAATAATATCGGCAGGCACTGTTTTAGACACCTTATTCTTTAGGGGCTTTCCCAAAGCATAGGCAGAGTCTCATTTTCGCGCCGGTGTTGCGCACTTGTTTTTGAGAGGCATGGCATGCAGTCGCATGTGAGAGGAGCTCTGATACTTATAAAAGACTTCTGAAGGCGTCATTTGGTATCGTATTCCCCTTTGGGTTTGGTTGGGTCTCAGCAAAGCAGATACCAGGGACTGTAAAGGGGTTTAAAGCTTAAAACGGCTCCGGTTCCGTTATTTTAAGGGTTAAAGCTTCCAAAATTGGTGTGCAATATTTTCAAGGCTTTAAGACGCTGTGGTGAAAATTTGGTGAATTTTGAACAATTCCTTCATGTTTTTTCGCAATTGCAGTAATAAAGTGTGTTCAGTTTAAAATTTAAAGTGACAGTAACGGTTTTATTTTAAAACGTTTTTTGTACTTTCTGATCAAGTTTATGCCTGTTTAACATGTCTCAGATAGACTGTGTTCTGAATGTGGGGAAGCCAGAATTCCTATTCATTTAAATAAATGTGATTTATGTGATAATGACAATGATGCCCAAGATGATTCCTCAAGTGAGGGGAGTAAGCATGGTACTGCATCATTCCCTCCTTCGTCTACACGAGTCTTGCCCACTCAGGAGGCCCCTAGTACATCTAGCGCGCCAATACTCCTTACTATGCAACAATTAACGGCTGTAATGGATAATTCTGTCAAAAACATTTTAGCCAAAATGAACCCTTGTCAGCGTAAGCGTGGCTGCTCTGTTTTAGTTACTGAAGAGCATGACGACGCTGATATTAATATCTCTGAAGGGCCCCTAACCTAATCTGAGGGGGCCAGGGAGGTTTTGTCTGAGGGAGAAATTACTGATTTAGGGAACATTTCTCAGCAGGCTGAATCTGATGTGATTACATTTAAATTTAAATTGGAACATCTCCGCATTTTGCTTAAGGAGGTATTATCCACTCTGGATGATTGTGAAAATTTAGTCATCCCAGAGAAACTATGTAAAATGGACAAGTTCCTAGAGGTGCCGGGGCTCCCAGAAGCTTTTCCTATACCCAAGCGGGTGGCGGACATTGTTAATAAAGAATGGGAAAGGCCCGGTATTCCTTTCGTCCCTCCCCCCATATTTAAAAAATTGTTTCCTATGGTCGACCCCAGAAAGGACTTATGGCAGTCAGTCCCCAAGGTCGAGGGAGCGGTTTCTACTTTAAACAAACGCACCACTATTCCCATAGAGGATAGTTGTGCTTTCAAAGATCCTATGGATAAAAAATTAGAAGGTTTGCTTAAAAAGATGTTTGTTCAGCAGGGTTACCTTCTACAACCCATTTCATGCATTGTCCCTGTCACTACTGCCGCATATTTCTGGTTTGATGAACTGCTTAAGGTGCTCGATAGTGACTCTCCTCCTTATGAGGAGATTATGGACAGAATCAATGCTCTCAAATTGGCTAATTCTTTCACTCTAGACGCCTCTTTGCAATTGGCTAAGTTAGCGGCTAAGAACTCTGGGTTTGCTATTGTGGCGCGCAGAGCGCTTTGGTTGAAATCTTGGTCGGCTGATGCGTCTTCCAAGAACAAGCTACTAAACATTCCTTTCAAGGGGAAAACGTTGTTTGGTCCTGACTTGAAGGAGATTATCTCTGATATCACTGGGGGTAAGGGCCACGCCCTTCCTCAGGATCGGCCTTTCAAGGCAAAAAATAGACCTAATTTTCGTCCCTTTCGTAAAAACGGACCAGCCCAAGGTGCTACGTCCTCTAAGCAAGAGGGTAATACTTCTCAGGCCAAGCCAGCTTGGAGACCAATGCAAGGCTGGAACAAGGGAAAGCAGGCCAAGAAACCTGCCACTGCTACCAAGACAGCATGAAATATTGGCCCCCGATCCGGGACCGGATCTGGTGGGGGGCAGACTCTCTCTCTTCGCTCAGGCTTGGGCAAGAGATGTTCCGGATCCTTGGGCGCTAGAAATAGTCTCCCAGGGTTATCTTCTGGAATTCAAGGGACTTCCCCCAAGGGGGAGGTTCCACAGGTCGCAGTTGTCTTCAGACCACATAAAAAGACAGGCGTTCTTACATTGTGTAGAAGACCTGTTAAAAATGGGAGTGATTCATCCTGTTCCATTAAGAGAACAAGGGATGGGGTTCTACTCCAATCTGTTCATAGTTCCCAAAAAAGAGGGAACGTTCAGACCAATCCTAGATCTCAAGATCTTAAACAAATTTCTCAAGGTCCCATCGTTCAAGATGGAAACCATTCGAACTATCCTTCCTTCCATCCAGGAAGGTCAATTCATGACCACGGTGGATTTAAAGGATGCGTATCTACATATTCCTATCCACAAGGAACATCATCGGTTCCTAAGGTTTGCATTCCTGGACAAACATTACCAGTTCGTGGCGCTTCCTTTCGGATTAGCCACTGCTCCAAGGATTTTCACAAAGGTACTAGGGTCCCTTCTAGCGGTGCTAAGACCAAGGGGCATTGCAGTAGTACCTTACCTGGACGACATTCTGATTCAAGCGTCGTCCCTTCCTCAAGCAAAGGCTCACACGGACATTGTCCTGGCCTTTCTCAGATCTCACGGCTGGAAGTGAACGTGGAAAAGAGTTCTCTATCCCCGTCAACAAGGGTTCCCTTCTTGGGAACAATTATAGACTCCTTAGAAATGAGGATCTTTCTAACAGAGGCCAGAAAAACAAAGCTTCTGGACTCTTGTCGGATACTTCATTCCGTTCCTCTTCCTTCCATAGCTCAGTGCATGGAAGTGATCGGGTTGATGGTGGCGGCGATGGACATAGTTCCTTTTGCGCGCATTCATCTAAGACCATTACAACTGTGCATGCTCAGTCAGTGGAATGGGGACTATACAGACTTGTCTCCGAAGATACAAGTAAATCAGAGAACCAGAGACTCACTCCGTTGGTGGCTGTCCCTGGACAATCTGTCTCAAGGGATGATGTTCCACAGACCAGAGTGGGTCATTGTCACGACCGACGCCAGTCTGATAGGCTGGGGCGCGGTCTGGGGATCCCTGAAAGCTCAGGGTCTTTGGTCTCGGGAAGAATCTCTTCTACCGATAAATATTCTGGAACTGAGAGCGATATTCAATGCTCTCCAGGCCTGGCCCCAGCTTGCGAGGACCAGGTTCATACGGTTTCAATCAGACAACATGACGACTGTTGCGTACATCAACCATCAGGGGGGAACAAGGAGTTCCCTAGCGATGGAAGAAGTAACCAAAATTATTCTTTGGGCGGAGTCTCACTCCTGCCACCTGTCTGCTATCCACATCCCAGGAGTGGAAAATTGGGAAGCGGATTTTCTGAGTCGGCAGACATTGCATCCGGGGGAGTGGGAACTCCATCCGGAAATCTTTGCCCAAGTCACTCACCTGTGGGGCATTCCAGACATGGATCTGATGGCCTCTTGTCAGAACTTCAAAGTTCCTTGCTACGGGGCCAGATCCAGGGATCCCAAGGCGGCTCTAGTGGATGCACTAGTAGCACCTTGGACCTTCAAACTAGCTTATGTGTTCCCGCCATTTCCTCTCATCCCCAGGCTGATAGCCAGGATCAAGCAGGAGAGGGCGTCGGTGATCTTGATAGCTCCTGCGTGGCCACGCAGGACTTGGTATGCAGATCTGGTGAATATGTCATCGGCTCCACCTTGGAAGCTACCTTTGAGACGAGACCTTCTTGTTCAGGGTCCGTTCGAACATCCGAATCTGGTTTCACTCCAGCTGACTGCTTGGAGATTGAACGCTTGATTTTATCGAAGCGAGGATTCTCAGATTCTGTTATCGATACTCTTGTTCAGGCCAGAAAGCCTGTGACTAGAAAGATTTACCACAAAATTTGGAAAAAATATATCTGTTGGTGTGAATCTAAAGGATTCCCTTGGGACAAGGTTAAGATTCCTAGGATTCTATCCTTCCTTCAAGAAGGATTGGAAAAAGGATTATCTGCAAGTTCCCTGAAGGGACAGATTTCTGCCTTGTCGGTATTACTTCACAAAAAGCTGGCAGCTGTGCCAGATGTTCAAGCCTTTGTTCAGGCTCTGGTTAGAATCAAGCCTGTTTACAAACCTTTGACTCCTCCTTGGAGTCTCAATTTAGTTCTTTCAGTTCTTCAGGGGGTTCCGTTTGAACCCTTACATTCCGTTGATATTAAGTTATTATCTTGGAAAGTTTTGTTTTTAGTTGCGATTTCTTCTGCTAGAAGAGTCTCAGAATTATCTGCTCTGCAGTGTTCTCCTCCTTATCTGGTGTTCCATGCAGATAAGGTGGTTTTACGTACTAAACCTGGTTTTCTTCCAAAAGTTGTTTCTAACAAAAACATTAACCAGGAGATTATCGTACCTTCTCTGTGTCCAAAACCAGTTTCAAAGAAGGAACGTTTGTTGCACAATTTGGATGTTGTTCGCGCTCTAAAATTCTATTTAGATGCTACAAAGGATTTTAGACAAACATCTTCCTTGTTTGTTGTTTATTCAGGTAAAAGGAGAGGTCAAAAGGCAACTTCTACCTCTCTCTCTTTTTGGATTAAAAGCATCATCAGATTGGCTTACGAGACTGCCGGACGGCAGCCTCCCGAAAGAATCACAGCTCATTCCACTAGGGCTGTGGCTTCCACATGGGCCTTCAAGAACGAGGCTTCTGTTGATCAGATATGTAGGGCAGCGACTTGGTCTTCACTGCACACTTTTACCAAATTTTACAAGTTTGATACTTTTGCTTCTTCTGAGGCTATTTTTGGGAGAAAGGTTTTGCAAGCCGTGGTGCCTTCCATTTAGGTGACCTGATTTGCTCCCTCCCTTCATCCGTGTCCTAAAGCTTTGGTATTGGTTCCCACAAGTAAGGATGACGCCGTGGACCGGACACACCTATGTTGGAGAAAACAGAATTTATGTTTACCTGATAAATTTCTTTCTCCAACGGTGTGTCCGGTCCACGGCCCGCCCTGGTTTTTTTTTTTTAATCAGGTCTGATATTTTATTTTCTTTAACTACAGTCACCACGGTACCATATGGTTTCTCCTATGCAAATATTCCTCCTTAACGTCGGTCGAATGACTGGGGTAGGCGGAGCCTAGGAGGGATCATGTGACCAGCTTTGCTGGGCTCTTTGCCATTTCCTGTTGGGGAAGAGAATATCCCACAAGTAAGGATGACGCCGTGGACCGGACACACCGTTGGAGAAAGAAATTTATCAGGTAAACATAAATTCTGTTTTTAAATCCCTCCCTTTATGTTATTACTTGTGGACTCTACAGCTCGGCTATTAGTCCCAGAAGTAATGGATTGTGGACTCTCACCACCTGTATGAAAGAAAACATAATTTGAGGATTACACCGAGAAACACTTCACTGTATTGAATTGTTTTAACATTAAATCTGTTTTAAAACATCCGCTACTTCTCTGATTCTTGGAGGTTTGAGATACCCACACTATCCTCCTATCCAAAGTAGGTGACCATTGTGAGTTACTAGGAGCAGCTGCTGGCTACTGGGCTTCCTATAAAGGTGGTGAGGAGACTCGGAATCTGAACCCTCGTCCATCATTTGCTGGAGATACCGGAGTTTAGAGTCAGACGAGAGGCTCAGAAGACTTGGTCCACTCCAATTGCACTATAGTGTGCTTCCACAAATGTGAGTGTGCATTTTACTGCACATCGTGTTGTTTTGATACTGCACTTAGAGGTGCCTCTGTATCCTTTCCTTTTTCAGGAATCTACTTACCCCAGATGAATCTTCCAGAGAGCAGCCAGAGACTTTGTGCATCTTCCTAAAGGGATTTGTATTGGGACATTCTGATCACTTGTGTCTATTCACCCCTTATTGTTTTTTTTGCTTGTATTTTTAATATTGGGGTAGACACATTACGATTGCTTTTGTATTATCAAGTGTTGTTCTAGCCCATTTAATATTGAAGCGACCCCTTCCAGTATTAGAGTGATAGATTTATCATTTCATTACGCTGTTTCTAAAAACATAATTTCTCCAACATAGGTGTGTCCGGTCCACGGCGTCATCCTTACTTGTGGGATATTCTCTTCCCCAACAGGAAATGGCAAAGAGCCCAGCAAAGCTGGTCACATGATCCCTCCTAGGCTCCGCCTACCCCAGTCATTCTCTTTGCCGTTGTACAGGCAACATCTCCACGGAGATGGCTTAGAGTTTTTTAGTGTTTAACTGTAGTTTTTATTATTCAATCAAGAGTTTGTTATTTTAAAATAGTGCTGGTATGTACTATTTACTCAGAAACAGAAAAGAGATGAAGATTTCTGTTTGTATGAGGAAAATGATTTTAGCACCGTAACTAAAATCCATGGCTGTTCCACACAGGACTGTTGAGAGCAATTAACTTCAGTTGGGGGAACAGTGTGCAGTCTCTTACTGCTTGAGGTATGACACATTCTAACAAGACGATGTAATGCTGGAAGCTGTCATTTTCCCTATGGGATCCGGTAAGCCATGTTTATTAAGATAGTAAATAAGGGCTTCACAAGGGCTTATTAAGACTGTAGACTTTTTCTGGGCTAAATCGATTCATTATTAACAACATATTTAGCCTTGAGGAATCATTTATTCTGGGTATTTTGATATGATTATATCGGCAGGCACTGTTTTTGACACCTTATTCTTTAGGGGCTTTCCCTAATCATAGTCAGAGCCTCATTTTCGCGCCGGTATGGCGCACTTGTTTTTGAGGACAGCATGGCATGCAGCTGCATGTGTGTGGAGCTCTGATACATAGAAAGGTCTTTCTGAAGGCATCATTTGGTATCGTATTCCCCTTTGGGCTTGGTTGGGTCTCAGCAAAGCAGATTCCAGGGACTGTAAAGGGGTTAAATATAAAAACGGCTCCGGTTCCGTTATTTTAAGGGTTAAAGCTTCCAAATTTGGTGTGCAATACTTTTAAGGCTTTAAGACACTGTGGTGAAATTTTGGTGAATTTTGAACAATTCCTTCATACTTTTTCGCAATTGCAGTAATAAAGTGTGTTTAGTTTAAAATTTAAAGTGACAGTAACGGTTTTATTTTAAAACGTTTTTTGTGCTTTGTTATCAAGTTTATGCCTGTTTAACATGTCTGAACTACCAGATAGATTGTGTTCTGACTGTGGGGAAACCAAGGTTCCTTCTCATTTAACTATATGTATTTTATGTCATAAAAAAATTTAGTAAAAATGATGCCCAAGATGATTCCTCAAGTGAGGGGAGTAAGCATGGTACTGCATCATCCCCTCCTTCGTCTACACCAGTCTTGCCCATACAGGAGGCCCCTAGTACATCTAGTGCGCCAATACTCCTTACTATGCAACATTTAACGGCTGTAATGGATAATTCTATCAAAAACATTTTAGCCAATATGCCCACTTATCAGTGAAAGCGCGACTGCTCTGTTTTAGAAAATTCTGTAGAGCATGAGAACGCTGATGATATGGTTTCTGAAGGGCCCCTACACCAGTCTGAGGGGGCCAGGGAGGTTTTGTCTGAGGGAGAAATTTCAGATTCAGGAAACATTTCTCAACAAGCTGAACCTGATGTGATTACTTTTAAATTTAAGTTGGAACATCTCCGCGCTCTGCTTAAGGAGGTGTTATCCAATTTGGATGATTGTGATTATCTGGTCATTCCAGAACCACTATGTAAAATGGAAAAGTTCTTAGAGGCCCCGGGGCCCCCCGAAGCTTTTCCTATATCCAAGCGGGTGGCGTACATTGTTAGTACAGAATGGGACAGGCCCGGTATACCTTTAGTACCTCCCCCCATATTTATAAAATTGTTTTCCTATAGTCGACACCAGAAAGGACTGATGGCAGACAGTCCCCAAGGTCGAGGGGGCGGTTTCTACTCTACACAAGCGCGCCACTATACCCATAGAAGATAGTTGTGCTTTCCAAGATCCTATGGATAAAAAATTAGAAGGTCTGCTAAAGATGTTTGTTCAGCAAGGTTCCCTTCTACAACCAATTGCATGCATTGTCCCTGTCACTGCAGCCGCGTGTTTCTAGTTTGATGAGCTAGGAAAGGCGATTATTAGTAATTCTTCTTCTTATGAGGAGATTATGGACAGAATTCGTGCTCTTAAATTGGCTAATTCTTTCACCCTAGACGCCACCTTGCAATTGGCTAGGTTCGCGGCGAAAAAATTCTGGGTTTGCTATTGTGGCGCAGAGCGCTTTGGTTAAAATCTTGGGCAGCGGATGCGTCTTCCAAGAACAAATTGCTTGACATTCCTTTCAAGGGGAAAACACTCTTTGGCCCTGACTTGAAAGAGATTATCTCTGATATCACTGGGGGCAAGGGCCACGCCCTTCCTCAGGATAGGTCTTTTCAAGACCAAAAATAAACCTAAGTTTCGTCCCTTTCGCAGAAACGGATCAGCCCCAAGGGCTACGTCCTCTAAGCAGGAAGGTAATACTTCTCAAGCCAATCCAGCCTGGAGACCTATGCAAGGCTGGAACAAAGGAAAGCAGGCCAGGAAACCTGCCACTGCTACCAAGACAGCATGAAATGCGGGCCCCCGATCCGGGACCGGATCTGGTGGGGGGCAGACTCTCTCTCTTCGCTCAGGCTGGGGCAAGAGATGTTCTGGACCCTTGGGCGCTAGAAATAGTCTCCCAAGGTTATTCTCTGGAGTTCAAGGGGCTTCCTCCAAGGGGGAGGTTCCACAGGTCTCAGTTGTCTTCAGACCACATAAGAAGACAGGCATTCTTACATTGGGTAGAAGACCTGCTAAAAATGGGAGTGATTCATCCTGTTCCATTAGGAGAACAAGGGATGGGGTTCTACTCCAATCTGTTCATAGTTCCCAAAAAAGAGGGAACGTTCAGACCAATCTTAGATCTCAAGATCTTGAACAAGTTTCTCAAGGTTCCATCGTTCAAGATGGAAACCATTCGAACACTTCTTCCTTCCATCCAGGAAGGTCAATTCATGACCAAGGTGGATTTCAAGGATGCGTATCTACATATTCCTATCCACAAGGAACATCATCGGTTCCTAAGGTTTGAATTCCTGGACAAGCATTTCCAGTTCGTGGCGTTTTCTTTCGGATTAGCCACTGCTCCTAGGATTTTCTCATAGGTACTAGGGTCCCTTCTGGCGGTGCTAAGACCAAGGGGCATTGCTGTAGTACCTTACTTGGACGACATTCTGATTCGAGCGTCGTCCCTTCCTCAAGTAAAGGCTCACACGGACATTGTCCTGGCCTTTCTCAGATCTCACGGATGGAAAGTGAACGTGGAAAAGAGTTCTCTATCTCCGTCAACGAGGGTTCCCTTCTTGGGAACTATAATAGACTCCTTAGAAATGAGGATTTTTCTGACAGAAGCCAGAAAAACAAAACTTCTAGACTCTTGTCGGATACTTCATTCCGTTCCTCTTCCTTCCATAGCGCAGTGCATGGAAGTGATAGGTTTGATGGTAGCGGCAATGGACATAGTTCCTTTTGTGCGCATTCATCTAAGACCATTACAACTGTTCCTGCTCAGTCAGTGGAATGGGGACTATTCAGACTTGTCTCCGAAGATACAAGTAAATCAGAGGACCAGAGACTCATTCCGTTGGTGGCTGTCCCTGGACAACCTGTCACAAGGGATGACCTTCCGCAGACCAGAGTGGGTCATTGTCACGACCGACGCCAGTCTGATGGGCTGGGGCGCGGTCTGGGGATCCCTGAAAGCTCAGGGTCTTTGGTCTCGGGTAGAATCTCTTCTACCGATAAATATTCTGGAACTGAGAGCGATATTCAATGCTCTCAAAGCTTGGCCTCAGCTAGCGAGGGCCAAGTTCATACATCAACCATCAGGGGGGAACAAGGAGTTCCCTAGCGATGGAAGAAGTGACCAAAATCATTCTATGGGCGGAGTCTCACTCCTGCCACCTGTCTGCTATCCACATCCCAGGAGTGGAAAATTGGGAAGCGGATTTTCTGAGTCGTCAGACATTGCATCCGGGGGAGTGGGAACTCCATCCGGAAATCTTTGCCCAAGTCACTCAACCGTGGGGCATTCCAGACATGGATCTGATGGCCTCTCGTCAGAACTTCAGAGTTCCTTACTACGGGTACAGATCCAGGGATCCCAAGGCGGCTCTAGTGGATGCACTAGTAGCACCTTGGACCTTCAAACTAGCTTATGTGTTCCCGCCGTTTCCTCTCATCCCCAGGCTGGTAGCCAGGATCAATCAGGAGAGGGCGTCGGTGATTTTGATAGCTCCTGCGTGGCCACGCAGGACTTGGTATGCAGATCTGGTGAATATGTCATCGGCTCCACCATGGAAGCTACCTTTGAGACGAGACCTTCTTGTTCTAGGTCCGTTCGACCCACTCCAGCTGACTGCTTGGAGATTGAACGCTTGATCTTATCAAAGCGAGGGTTCTCAGATTCTGTTATTAATACTCTTGTTCAGGCCTGAAAGCCTGTAACCAGAAAATTACCACATAATTTGGTATATCTGTTGGTGTGAATCTGCAGGATTCCCTTGGGACAAGGTTAAGATTCCTAAGAGTCTATCCTTCCTTCGAGAAGGATAGGAAAAAGGATTATCTGCAAGTTCCTTGATGGGACAGATTTCTGCCTTGTCTGTGTTACTTCACAAAAAGCTGGCAGCTGTGCCAGATGTTCTAGCCTTTGTTCAGGCTCTGGTTAGAATCAAGCCTGTTTACAAAATTTTGACTCCTCCTTGGAGTCTCAACCTAGTTCTTTCAGTTCTTCAGGGGGTTCCGTTTGAACCCTTACATTCCGTTGATATTAAGTTATTATCTTGGAAAGTTTTGTTTTTGGTTGCAATTTCTTCTGCTAGAAGAGTTTCAGAATTATCTGCTCTGCAGTGTTCTTCTCCTTATCTGGTGTTCCATGCAGATAAGGTGGTTTTGCGTACTAAACCTGGTTTTCTTCCAAAAGTTGTTTCTAACAAAGACATTAACCAGGAGATAGTTGTGCCTTCTTTGTGTCCTAATCCAGTTTCAAAGAAGGAACGTTTGTTGCACAACTTGGATGTAGTTCGTGCTCTCAAATTTTACTTAGCAGCTACTAAGGTTTTCAGACAAACTTTGTCTTTGTTTGTTGTTTATTCTGGTAAACGGAGAGGTCAAAAAGCAACTTCTACCTCTCTCTCCTTCTGGATTAAAAGCATTATCCGATTGGCTTATGAGACTGCCGGACGGCAGCCTCCTGAAAGAATCACAGCTCACTCCACTAGGGCTGTGGCTTCCACATGGGCCTTCAAGAACGAGGCTTCTGTTGATCAGATATGTAAGGCAGCGACTTGGTCTTCACTGCACACTTTTTCTAAATTTTACAAATTTGATACTTTTGCTTCTTCTGAGGCTATTTTTGGGAGAAAGGTTTTGCAAGCCGTGGTGCCTTCCATTTAGGTGACCTGATTTGCTCCCTCCCTTCATCCGTGTCCTAAAGCTTTGGTATTGGTTCCCACAAGTAAGGATGACGCCGTGGACCGGACACACCTATGTTGGAGAAAACAGAATTTATGTTTACCTGATAAATTACTTTCTCCAACGGTGTGTCCGGTCCACGGCCCGCCCTGGTTTTTTTAATCAGGTCTGATAATTTATTTTCTTTAACTACAGTCACCACGGTAACATATGGTTTCTCCTATGCAAATATTCCTCCTTAACGTCGGTCGAATGACTGGGGTAGGCGGAGCCTAGGAGGGATCATGTGACCAGCTTTGCTGGGCTCTTTGCCATTTCCTGTTGGGGAAGAGAATATCCCACAAGTAAGGATGACGCCGTGGACCGGACACACCGTTGGAGAAAGTAATTTATCAGGTAAACATAAATTCTGTTTTCTTTCCTATGGCATGGAGAGTCCACAAATTCATTCCAATTACTAGGGGGAATTCAACTCTTGGCCAGCAGGAGGAGGCAAAAAGCACCCCAGCAGAGCTGTTAAGTGTCACTTCCCTTACCCATAACCCCCAGTCATTCTCTATGCCTCTCTCAAGGGTGGATGTGCGAAGATTGTGTCTGTAGATATGTAATCCTTTTATGGGTACTTTTCCCTGCAAGCAAGGATTGGGGCTATGCTGTGTCCATGTCAATTTCTTTAGTAAGAGTAATGGTGGCTATTAGTAGTTAGAAAGCGGCAAAGTAGTCTTTGCTTTATTTTTAACATTATTGCTACCCCTTTATAGAAAGCCAGGGTTGGTTGTCTGTTCTTTCTTTTTCTTAAGGTCCCTGCCAGAGATTGGAGTATCTGTCAAACCTAAAACTGTTTCTGCCCTGTAGCTGGATCTACAGGTCACTGGCAGGATGAAGATTGCTTCTGTCAGACCTGAATCGGGTGAGAAGACTGCATGGCGCAGACGAAGACTTCTAAACATGAGTCCCTGTATCCCTGCCCCCATGGCTTGCGGTCAAAAGGGGTTTTACTGTTGGTTAGGGATTTTTCATATCTTTTGCTGGGTATCCTCCAGTGGGGGTGGGCAATGAGATGAGGTGACATTGTGGGCACTTTAATCATGGACTTCTGGTAAAGGTTTTAAGCATTCAGTGCTGATGCGCTCCCTCTCAGCAGCGGTGGCTCTAGGGTTTTATATAGTATGACCGGAGGCCACCGCTCGTTAGCATAAATGTACACTGCAGTACCTAGATCGGTACTTTCTAAATATTCTTTTAGGCCTAAGAATAGACTTGTTCTGTTTTTTACAGCACGCAGCTTGGGATGCCATTTTATGTGTGTGGCGCAGCTCCGGTCCAGTCCATCTTTTCCCGCCTCTAGCAGTGTACATTTGTATGGTGGGGCAAATCCTGTTACTAGTAGGGAAGATGATTTTTCGCTAATTAGACATGGGGTTATGCCTAAATTATTAGTACCTCCCTGTCTAACGCTATTTGCTGGACCCCTGTGATCTAAGTGAGACCTGTCCTACTGAGAGGTAGGATTGCGGCTTTGCCGTTAGTCCTACTCTCTTTTCTGCTCTATCCCTCTCGTGAAGAGGGATATTAATTTAGGAGGACTTAGTGGTCTGGAAGTATTTGATGTCCAGCGGTTAAGTTTGCGGCAGGCAGTATTGACATGCTCCTTAAACCAGGAGCAGACCACTCATTTAGCAGAGATTTTCAGCTGCCCAAAAAGGTGAGATTTTATGTGTGATCTGACGTCGGGGGGGGGGTTAATCTTCCCGGCAGGATTGTTTTGGCGCAATCTCACTTTCTTCTATGGCGAGTCATGGGCCTTATATCTCACAGAGTACAGGGAGTGCAGAATTATTAGGCAAGTTGTATTTTTGAGGATTCATTTTATTATTGAACAACAACCATGTTCTCAATGAACCCAAAAAACTCATTAATATCAAAGCTGAATAGTTTTGGAAGTAGTTTTTAGTTTGTTTTTAGTTATAGCTATTTTAGGGGGATATCTGTGTGTGCAGGTGACTATTACTGTGCATAATTATTAGGCAACTTAACAAAAAACAAATATATACCCATTTCAATTATTTATTTTTACCAGTGAAACCAATATAACAACTCAACATTCACAAATATACATTTCTGACATTCAAAAACAAAACAAAAACAAATCAGTGACCAATATAGCCACCTTTCTTTGCAAGGACACTCAAAAGCCTGCCATCCATGGATTATGTCAGTGTTTTGATCTGTTCACCATCAACATTGCGTGCAGCAGCAACCACAGCCTCCCAGACACTGTTCAGAGAGGTGTACTGTTTTCCCTCCTTGGAAATCTCACATTTGATGATGGACCACAGGTTCTCAATGGGGTTCAGATCAGGTGAACAAGGAGGCCATGTCATTAGATTTTCTTCTTCTACCCTTTCTTGCCAGCCACGCTGTGGAGTACTTGGACGCGTGTGATGGAGCATTGTCCTTCATGAAAATCATGTTTTTCTTGAAGGATGCAGACTTCTTCCTGTACCACTGCTTGAAGAAGGTGTCTTCCAGAAACTGGCAGTAGGACTGGGAGTTGAGCTTGACTCCATCCTCAACCTGAAAAGGCCCCACAAGCTAATCTTTGATGATACCAGCCCAAACCAGTACTCCACCTCCACCTTGCTGGCGTCTGAGTCGGACTGGAGCTCTCTGCCCTTTACCAATCCAGCCACGGGCTCATCCATCTGGCCCATCAAGACTCACTCTTATTTC
Source organism: Bombina bombina (assembly GCF_027579735.1). Taxonomy (NCBI): domain Eukaryota; kingdom Metazoa; phylum Chordata; class Amphibia; order Anura; family Bombinatoridae; genus Bombina; species Bombina bombina. The sequence goes on along the minus strand of NC_069504.1, from coordinate 430,608,248 downwards.
ATCAGTCCATAAAACCTTAGAAAAATCAGTCTTGAGATATTTCTTGGCCCAGTCTTGACGTTTCAGCTTGTGTGTCTTGTTCAGTGGTGGTCGTCTTTCAGCCTTTCTTACCTTGGCCATGTCTCTGAGTATTGCACACCTTGTGCTTTTGGGCACTCCAGTGATGTTGCAGCTCTGAAATATGGTCAAACTGGTGGCAAGTGGCATCTTGGCAGCTGCACGCTTGACTTTTCTCAGTTCATGGGCAGTTATTTTGCGCCTTGGTTTTTCCACACGCTTCTTGCGACCCTGTTGACTATTTTGAATGAAACGCTTGATTGTTCGATGATCACGCTTCAGAAGCTTTGCAATTTTAAGAGTGCTGCATCCCTCTGCAAGATATCTCACTATTTTTGACTTTTCTGAGCCTGTCAAGTCCTTCTTTTGACCCATTTTGCCAAAGGAAAGGAAGTTGCCTAATAATTATGCACACCTGATATAGGGTGTTGATGTCATTAGACCACACCCCTTCTCATTACAGAGATGCACATCACCTAATATGCTTAATTGGTAGTAGGCTTTCGAGCCTATACAGCTTGGAGTAAGACAACATGCATAAAGAGGATGATGTGGTCAAAATACTCATTTGCCTAATAATTCTGCACTCCCTGTATATCAGGTTGTGCTATACAATGGATATTGCGGACTAAGGTAGTATAGATGATATATTCACCTTAGGGAAGAACTCTAAGCTGCTTCAGAAGAATTTGGATTTGATTCCATAGGGAATATGTATATTCTATTTATACATTTTTTGGTACTAATTATCTTGCTGTTAGATTACATACCATGAACTGTTTAGTTCTGTTATTTAGAACTTTTTCCCCTATTCCGTTGTGATTCCCTGGTATTGTCTGCCATCTAGTGGCAGTTTAATGTATTTATACAGCTAAGTTATAAAGAAGACCATTTTATTATCCTTCTTTAAAGGGATACTAAACCCACATTTTTTTTCTTTCATGATTCAGATAGAGCATGCAATTTTAAGCAGCTTTCTAATTTACTTCTATTATCAATTTTTCTTTGTTCTCTTGCTATCTTTATTTGAAGAAGCAGGAATTTAAGCTTTGGAGCCGGCCCATTTTAGGTTGAGAACCTGGGCTGTGCTTGCTGATTGGATGGCTAAATGCAGGCACCAATCAACAAGCCCTATCCAGGGTACTGAACACAAAATAGGCCGGCTCCAAAGCTTTAATTCCTGCCTTTTCAAATAAATATAGCAAGAGAACGAAGAAAAATTGATAATAGGAGTAAATTAGAAAGTTGATTAAAATTGCATGCTCTATCCGAATCATAAATGAAAAAAATTGGGTTTACTATCCCTTTGAAAATGTTAATGTTTGATGCTTCTGAAGGATGTATCTTTATATATCATATAGCATAATCCTCTGAGGGATTTCATTTTATGATGTTCATCTAACTATTTATACGTTGAAAATTCCCCTTGCTAAGATTTTCAACTTTTATTTTTCTGAGGGATATTACTTAATGATGTTCATCTGCCTATTTATAGGTTGCATTTTATCCTTTGTGGGATTTAAATTTATGATATCTAAAAAAAATCTAAATATTTTTATGTTGAGATTTCCCCTTCTTTAAGGTTTTCAACTTGTATTCCTCTAAGGGATACTACTTAATGATGTACATCTATCTACTTATATATTGAGATTAACCTTTTTCTAAGATTTTCAACTTTTTATTCCTTTGAGGGATATTACTAAAAGCTTCTGATATGTTAATTTTGATATATTCTAAGTGTATGTGCGCTGTTTTTTCATTCTCTTTCATAGTGTAGAGATCTGCAGCTAAGACTATGTCAGCATCTTTGGTCTTAGGTAATATTCAGTGTTATAACACTAATATGACTGACCTTTTTTTTCATAATCTCTTCCATATAAGGGATTCTGAAATGTCTGTGACATTTTTTTTTTGTCCAAGATTTTATATATTCGTTCCTTTTGTAGTTTCAAGGGACATAAGTCTTCCTTTTTCTTTTCCAAACCGGAGCATTCATGACTTCATGGAGATCTGGTTAACCTTGGAATAAAGGGAAGCAATCCAAGAGATCTTGCTCTGATCTAAATCAGCTTGAAGGGGCCGCCCCTGATCCTATATTAGTTCAGGTAGTGGGCAGTCTTCCTTTTTACGACAGGCTGGATCCACAATGTCCCAGATTCCGGTGCTGTGGAAATAGTATCCCAGTGATACAGGATAGGGTTCAAGTCTTGTCCCCCTTGGGGCAGATTTTTCCTGTCTAGGTTATCTGCTATCCAGGTTAAGAAAGAGGCCTTCTTTAACTGCATAAAGGATCTATCTTCTTTGGAGTAATTGTTCCAGTTTCCGTGGCGGAACAGGGTCTAGGATTTATTCAATCTTTTTTTGTGATTTCCACAAACCTGTATTGGACCTTAGGTGTCTCAAATTAGTTTAGTTCTACCCTTGATTCAGGAGGTTCAGTTCATAACTTCTATAGGCCTGAAGGACGCATATCTTCATGCTTCTATTTGCAGGGAAAATCACATTTCCTGCGGTTTATTTTTCAGTTTATTGTCCTTCCCTTTGTCCTTGCTACAGTTCACAAAGGTTCTAGGGGCCTTTTCGGCGGTGGTCTGTTTTCATTGAATAATGAATGGTGGCTCCTTACCTGGACGACTTCTTTGTCCAGGCGCCATCTTTTTAGTTAAAAAGATCTCATTCTGAGATGCTGTTGTTAATTTTACATCCCCACGGGTGGAGAGTAAATCTGGAGAAGGTTCCCTGGCGTCACTCACCTGGATGTGTTCGTAGGAACTTTTAAAGTCTCTCGGTACCTGAAGTTTTTTCTGACAGATATCAGAAAATCCAAACGTTTTCCTTCTTTCTTTTCACTTCTGTCCTCTATCATTGCATCTGTGGCTCGGTATATGGAAGTAATTGGTCTAATGGTTGCTTCCATGGACATTATCCCCTTTGCTGGTTTTCATCAGAACTTTTCAGTTAGGCATTCTCAGATTATGGAATTAAGTCCACTTGGATCTCTCTTAGTGGATTGCTCTAGTCCCCTTTACAAGAGATTCGCTATCTTGGAGAATGTCACAGGACCATCTATCTTAAGGTTTTTGCTTTTTGAGAACATCATGGGTGATTGTAACCTCAGGTGCCAGCCTGTCGGGCTGGGGAGCAGTTTGGTATTCTTTACGGCTCAGGGCCTTTGGGCTCGAGAGGAGCCTTCTCTTCCCATTAACATCCTAGAGTTGAGAGCTCTAACAGCCGGACCTCATCTAGGATTGTTCCGTTTTTTTAGATTAAAATCAGACATCTTCTCTTTGGTGGCGTACTTTAACCACCAGAGAGTTTGTTAGCTATGTCAGAGATGTCTCACATTTTCAAGTGGGCGGAGTCTCCCGTTTGTCTCCTCTCTACTATCCATATCCCAAGGGTGGTCAACTGGGAGGCAGATTTTCTGAGCAGGCAGACCTTTCATTCCGAGGAGTGGGTTCTCCTCCCGGAGGTATTTTCAATGATATCCCTCAGGTGGGGGTTTCCAGAATTGCATCTGTTGACGTTGAACCCTGGGAGGGTTCTGAATCTCTGTACTGACTCTAGCTAAGCTTTAAAGCTGTGTATACAGCAATGCTATGGTGTATAGGGGAGTCTGCCAAATAGCAGACTTGAAGTTAAAGAGTGAGTCATTGTGAATTTCATTTGCATTTCTTTTAACGCCACGCTTCCTACATACGGTTCAGGTTTCGGAGATCCACAAGCCGATTTGATCAACGCTCTGGCGGTGACTTTCAACTTCAGTTTAACATATGTTCCTTTCGTTTGTTTTACTTGAGTTATTGCTCGCATCAAGTAATAGAGGGCATCTGTGTTTCTGATAGTTCCTGCTTGGCCTCGCAGGACCTGGTTTGCGGATCCGGTAGAGAAGTAATTTCTTTCTCCTTGAAGGTTGCATTTGAGGAAGGACCTTCTACTTCAGGGTCCTTTTTCTCCTCTCAAATCTGGTTTCTCTAATGCTGGCTACTTGGAGATTGAACGTCTAGGTTTAACTAGGCGGGGGTTTTCTGAGAAGGTCATTGTTACCATGCTTCAGGCTCATAAACCTGTTGCTCGCAACCATCAGGTATAGCGTAAATGCCTTTATTGGTTTGATTTGAGGGGTTTCTCTTAGAGCCGGGTAAAAGTACCTCAAATTTTGTCTCTTCTTCAGGTTGGCCTGGAGAAAGGTTTATTAGTCAGATTTCTGCTCTGTCTAGTCTTTTGCACAAATGTCTGGCAGTTCTGCTAGATGTTCAATCTTTTGTTCAGGCCTTAGTCAGAATTAGGCCTGTGTTTTATCCTGTTGCTCCTCGTTGGAGCCTTGATCTTTTTTCTTAAAGTTCTGCATCAGGCTCTGTTCGAGCCTATGCATACAGTTGATATTCAATTTGGTTTATTCTTGCTATTTCGTCTGCTTACAGAGTTTCAAAGCTTTCAAAATTACAGTGTGATCCACTTACCTTATTTTGACAGATAAGACGGTTTTCATACTAAGTGGGGGTTTTCCAAAGGTAGTTTCAAATCTCAATATTAATCAGTCAATTGTTGTTCCTTCTTTTGTCCTTATCCTTCTTCTCAGAAGAAACACCTGTTACAAATTCTGGATCTTGTGCATGCTCTGAAGGTCTTCCTTCAAGGGACTAAGGATTTTCAAAAATCTTCTGTCCTGTTCGTTGTTTGCTCTGGTAAGCGTAAGTATCAGAAGTCTACTTCTCTTTCTCTTTGGTAGAGAAGTGTTATCCGGTTAGCTTATGAGACAGCTGGACATCAACCTCCTGAGAGAATTACGGCTCATTCCACTAGGGCTGTCTCTTCTTCCTGGGCTTTCAATAATGAAGCTTCTGTTGAACAATTCTGCAAGGCAGCCGCTGGGTCCTCATTGCATACTTTTCCAAATTCTACAAATATTATGCTTTTGCCTCGGCTGAGGCTTCCTTTGGGAGACAAGTTCTTCAAGCGGTGGTGCCTTCTGTTTAGGTAAGCCTGTCTTGTTCTCCCTCCCTTTCATTCTGTGTCCTCTAGCTTGGGTATTGGTTCTCACTAGTAATTGGAATGAATTTGTGGACTCTCCATGCCATAGGAAAGAAAACAAAATGTATGCTTACTTGATAAATTTATTTATTTCCAGGCATGGAGAGTCCACAACCCGCCCTAATTTACTTTTATGGCACCTCTCTATACCCTTGTGTTATCTTCTTTTTCCATTTCCCTTTGGCCAAATGACTGGGGGTTATGGTTAAGTGAAGTGACACTTAACAGCTCTGCTGGGGTGCTCTTTGCCTCCTCCTGCTGGCCAGGAGTTGAATTCCCACTTGTCTCTTCTTCCTGGGCTTTCAATAATGAAGCTTCTGTTGAACAATTCTGCAAGGCAGCCGCTGGGTCCTCATTGCATACTTTTCCAAATTCTACAAATATTATGCTTTTGCCTCGGCTGAGGCTTCCTTTGGGAGACAAGTTCTTCAAGCGGTGGTGCCTTCTGTTTAGGTAAGCCTGTCTTGTTCTCCCTCCCTTTCATTCTGTGTCCTCTAGCTTGGGTATTGGTTCTCACTAGTAATTGGAATGAATTTGTGGACTCTCCATGCCATAGGAAAGAAAACAAAATGTATGCTTACTTGATAAATTTATTTATTTCCAGGCATGGAGAGTCCACAACCCGCCCTAATTTACTTTTATGGCACCTCTCTATACCCTTGTGTTATCTTCTTTTTCCATTTCCCTTTGGCCAAATGACTGGGGGTTATGGTTAAGTGAAGTGACACTTAACAGCTCTGCTGGGGTGCTCTTTGCCTCCTCCTGCTGGCCAGGAGTTGAATTCCCACTTGTAATTGGAATTCATTTGTGGACTCTCCATGCCTGGAAAGAAATACATTTATCTGATAAGCATCAATTTTGTTTTATGCTTACCTGATAAATTAATTTATTTCATGGTGGTGAGAGTCCATGAGACCCCACCCTTATGTTTTGTTAGGGTTAAATTTTTTCTTTAGCACATCTTTTTTTTTTTCCCCTTCTCCTTTTTGGCTCTTATTCCTTTTTCTTACCTCACTTTGCTTGGCTGTACATTAGACTAAGGTATGTGTGAGATGGGAGGGGTTTTATAGATCTCTTGGGGTTTGGAAATCTTTGCCGCCTCCTAGTGGTAGAGAAGAGCCATTCCCAGTAGTAATCGATCATAGACTCTCACCACAATGAAAGAAATGAATTTTTCAGGTAAGCATAAAATATATTTTTGCTGTGTAAAGTAAATGCATTATTATGTTTTAAAGGGACACTCAAGTCAAAATGAAACTTTCATTTTTCAGATAGAGCATGCAATTTTACAACTTTCCAAATGACTTCCATTAAAAAAAAGTGTACAGTCTTTTTATATTTAAACTTTTTGAGTCACAGAATAAGCGTATATGCATTTGTGATTGGCTGATGGCTGTCACATGGTACAGGGGGAGTGGAAATAGACATAACTTTTAAAATTGTCAGGAAAAAAAATCTATTCATTTGAAGTTCAGACTAAGTGCTATTGCATTGTTTTGTTATCTTGCATTTGTTTATTATGCAAATCTTCTGTGTTGACTGGTCCTTTAATGAAGCTTTAATCTAATACCACACTGAGACACACTAGTTAAGTGGAACTATATTATGGTCAAGTGTTCGAGGAGGTATAATTTTATTTATATATGTGTGTGTTTTTGTGTGTGCAATTTACCTATACCCTGTGCTGTACACAGTTATATATTAGTATATTTAATGGTAGATGATAATAGTCCATTGAATAGTATGTGTCAGCCCCTGAAAGTGTACCACACTTGCCAAATGAGGTTTTAACAGTCCATAAAACAGTGGGATTAATGCTTAATCCAGTTATGCAGAGCTAATAAAAGACCAACTGTTTGTGAAGAACCATAGACTTTGTCCACTCCTACTCTATGTCACAAACAAACTTATTAGCGTAGCAGTCATCTGGAAAACTGAGCCTGAAGCCAGCCACTAATTAGTCACCCCTGATATCCGATTCAACGCCTTAGTCCGGACACACTTGTAACATGAATTTACCCACCGGTGTGTGGTACTTGTCATCCACTGTACATAGCTAGAGGTATCCTTATTGAAGTAAAGGCTGATGGGGGATAAAACAAAACAAACAGTGGCTGATGGTTGGAAATCTGTATATAGGAAAAATGTCACTTTAGGCAATGTCCCTTTTCCAAGTCTTTTGAAATCAGGTGCATCTGGAAGCTCTTGGTTACATTTCAATGTTAAATTTAGATGTGGGAATAGGAGGTCCAAATTGTGTGACTACGTAAGTGTTACTAATGACTTCCATTCATGTGTCACAAAAGAATTTTTAGAGACCAGGGGTTGTGTAAATTGTACCAGTACATGCACCAATTGTTCCTGACCATATGTGGGGAGAATGACCCATGAGGTGAGTACACATGTGATAGAGCACCTGTCTTTCATCACATGGGATGTTACATGTTCAGCCCTATCCATGCACTAAAAAGAAGTTCATCAAAAAAAAGTTTGTTCCTTTAAATGGCGTGCTATTGAACAGATATAGAGATCCCCTAGTCGAACTTTGCTTCGCTGCCTGCTTTCTTCTCTCAAGTCCATGGTGGAGGCGGGGCTACTATCCGTCACACTTGAAGGGCCGTGTTCCTGTTCCACGACGTAGATTCCGATAAGATTGTTTCATTTTACTTCTTCATGAATGTACTGTAACTCATTTGTTCCTGCAAACTCACATGAAAGCTAAGGGTCTCAATGAGACGCCTTTAAGTGCATTGGAATCAAGGGTTAATATCTCCTGAGGGGGACTATTGAACAGGGGGTGTTTTAATCATGTTTGTTATGTGATTTACTCTGCTTATGTGTAGTATTTACTGGGTTTGTGGCTTAGAACATAACGGCCTGTTGAAGTGACGCGAACTTACAGTCGGGCGTGCTTTTTGTTGGACTGTACGGTTCACCTTGTGACCGAGTGTGTTTACGTTCTGGTCTTCCATTTCCGCATTCCTGACTGTGTGGCGATGGAAAATTTTAGTCCGCTAGTGTCTGGTACATAGGAGGTGGTGAGTGTCCCAACCATTGTGGGTGTCAGGTGTCGTTCAAATTGTTTTATATATAGTCCATTTTTGGGTATCCTTGAGCCAGTTATGGCGGATACTGTCCTCTGAGAGGTGAGTTCCCTACTGTTTTCTACTACTACACATGCGGGTAACCCAAGTTATGGGTTTCCCTCCTCGGAGGGTGGATAGTTTCCCCCGGAGGTTGTGGCACGTTTACGCTTTTACATACTTTTGGCGCTTGCGCGTCTGCAAAGTCCAGATGTTTGTTCGCAATTGTGCTCGTGCCCGATTGCCCCAGGTCCTTTGGCCTCTGGAGGGCATGAACATTCCCCTGCGGATGTAACTGTGCCTTAGTGTTATGCCTTTCATTACAGGCAGGATCGCCTTAGTGTTTTACTCAGACACGTTTTTGAGTCGCTTGGGGACCCTATCCTTCTTGGGTATGGGACTCATCAGTCTTCTCCTTCGAACGGCGCACCTTGTTAGACATGGGGGGATGAAGTAATCTCCTTCAGTCTCGTTATCGAGATCTTTCCCAGTGTTGTTGGAAAACAGGGTTTCCGTTCGGCTGGTCCTGCGGACCTTCTGTTCCTTTTGGGCGTTAACCCTCGGGGTTGCCTGTTGTTTTATTTATCCGGTTAGGATTAATTTTATTTTTCATAATATGTTTCCTGCGGGATCTTTTCTGGGATTGATACTCGCTGTTTACTTCTACGGAAATGTGGTTCGGGACACGTTAGTCCCTTGTTTGTCTGTTTTTCCTTACTTCCTCTCTGAGGGTGGATTTAGCCAGCTTGGCAGTTATGTCCCTGGTTGCAGGCTGGTCCTGCTTAGGTTGAGCTCTTCTGTCTCGTGACTTATCAGACAAGTGGCGCCTATTATACCTTGCTGGTCAGGTTAGGGTGCCGAGT